>NC_056523.1:329829343-329835908 GCF_019175285.1 Sceloporus undulatus | reverse complement strand
GGTCCTAAGAGTCCGGAGGTCGCGCCAAAGCCACACTCCATTCCTAAGCACTGGAGGGCAGCTTTGGTGCAGCTTCCGGATTCTTAGCATGCATGCATCATTTAAACAGCATACCTCCAAAGAGACCCGAAGCAGCTTTATTTTGGCAGTCTGTAACAGGCCCCTGTGTGGACTTGTCCCAAAGGAAACAAAAGACCGAAAGAGTAGTTGTGGCTTAGTTGTATTTCCTGGATTCTTACACTTTGTTTTCTGAGCAGTTTTGTTACCTGATCCTACTGGCAAATCCAGATTCATTGTAATCCAATTTGTCCCCTTGCCACTTAAAAAGCTTCCTGCTCCTTGTGTTTTAAAACAAGTTGTTGTTTTTTCTTTTGACGGTGTCCTCCGAAGCGTATATAATTGTTTTATTTCCCTTTCCGCCTTAGATTCTAAGGCTTGGCCTGCTGGATCTCTGATTTCTTATTTGTTTGTTTAAAACATTTTGATATCGCCTCTTAGCCCCCAAGGGCTCTTGAGGTGATGAAAAAAAATAAAAGAAATTAAAACAGATCAAGGATAATTAAAAAAGACATTAAAATACTCTGAGAGACACATGAGGCACCATTCCTGGCATAAGCGATTGCATTAAAATTGTATTTTGGGATTGTTTTTAGATCATTTTTTGAAGTTTATGAAAAGTTCTCCTATAAAAGTGGTTGGATATTTTTTTCTGATTCATGATGCACCCACACTATAAAAATAATGCAGTTTGACCCCATTTTAAGTGGCATGGCTCCATCCTACTGAATCCTGGGATTTGTAGTTTTGTGAGTCACCCAAACTCTTTTTCAGTGAAGGCTAGAAACCTTGTAACATTACAAATCCCAGGAGCTACAGTGCTAAAAGTGGTGTCAAACTGCATTATTTCTACAGTGTAGATGCACCTTTATTATTGTTGTTAAATGCCTTTGGGTTGACCTCGACTCATGGTGACCCCATGGATGAGACATCTCCAAGTCCTCCTATCCTTCACTGCTCTGTTTAGGTCTCAGTAGTTGTTATTCAACACTCAAATCATTACACCGGATCCCAGGTGGGACTAGTAGTTGGATTTAACCCTCAATTTTGCTTTTCTGCAGAGTTGCTTGCAAATCAGTATATTCCTTCGTACGGATACTGTCTGTAAAAAGAGCTCTCCTTTCACGAGAGCTTCTTATTACAGAAACATCTCTGCCAGTTTTACCTCAGAACCTGCTTTTAATTTGGACCTTTTTTATGATGCTACCAAATACCAACCATGCAGAAAATGGGAAAACAGTCCATACGGAATCACAGTTGCTGGGAGAAAGCCAGTGTTTGTACTTATGGTGAGCCACATGCCCCAAGGGTCCTTCCTATCCCTGTTGCCTAAAATTTGCTGCTGTGGTGAATATTGAAACTTGGTATGTAGAGAGGAGGATTGCACAGACCTTGTTTTCAAGGCTAAGAGAACCCACCAAAGGCTTCCCAGATCACTAATTGACTTGAAGACTGGTTATGTCCACCTGCATGAAAAATTTGGCCTCTGCTCCGTTTATTGAAAAGGGTCCAGTGTTTCCACTCTGTCCAGTTAGACATTTCGGTTATGTATTGAACCATTCTACAACGGCCGACCTGCCTGCTCATTGAGTTTGGAAAAGTTAATACTTCAAAGCTTTCATGCTATTGAAAGCTCAAAGGCTCATAATATTTCAATCACACAGTCTTGCCATAATGCAGATGGCTTATGAGTGATGTAGAAAATGGATCTGAGGAAAGCAGAGCTTTGATCTGTCATGCACCATAATGTTCTTTTAAAGTCTTGTCTCCTTTAAAATGAAAGAGGCAACTTAAATCTTTAACCGTCCTTGCTGCCTTCCCCCACTTAAACTTAAACTTAAACTCTGCTCCGCACATAAAACACAGTTTCACTATGTCACAGAATGCAAGGATGCCTATTCTGTCACATGTGATAAGTATGTGAGGTCATTAAACATTTTGGGCCGAGGCACAACATGCAAGTACAAAAGTAACAGCAGATTTTTAACTCCAGCTTCATGAATGTGTTCCCTCAAAAGTGAAGAAACATAGCACATAATCATCAGATAATATCCTGCATCACTGTGTGGTTGTGGAAACCCTTCAGACTTTTTGTACCAACTCTTGGTACCATATTGCTCTCATGGAAAAATTACTACACATTTGGCAAAACTGCTTTTATGGAAAAATTACTAAGATAAGATTATCGAGAGAGACTTAGCAAAGCCTGATTCTGTTCCTGCAAAGTGGAAAACAATCATTGTTTTTGTGATTCATAACTCTTCTGTTAAGTGGGATCTTCCATAATATTATTTTATTTTTGGATTTCCTGAGTACATTGTGACACCGAGTTGTCGAAAACATGGTTTGTTGTAACCGGTTTATTTATCAGACCTCAGATCTGTTTAAACAGTTTAATATAGCTGAAGACCCTAAGTGATCTCTTGTCTCCTCCCCCCTTTCTTAAAAATCCACTAAGATTTGGGAAAGAGAATTACTATCCTAATTTAAAAAAAAAAATATGGAGCCTGCACATCTGCTCAGCACCAGCGAGAACATTTTTGAACATCCTGCTTCTTCCCTTTTCTGGTAATTTCCAGACTTAGAGAGACCCTATCAGAGGATTTTCTTGGCAAGATTTATTCAGAGGAGGCTTGCCATTGCCTCTTTCTGGGGCTGGGAGAGTGTTACAGTGGGTTTCCATAACTGAGTGAGGATTTGAATTGTTGGAGAAGCCAGCTGAGAAAAGTCACATCAACAGTTATATTTTTATCCACATATTTTCTGTGACAGCACTTTACTCTGAAGAGACTTTACCTTTTATCTCTCTGGTGGATTTCTATTCTGGGAACAATAATAGGAGCAGACATTTTATTAGTGACGCCTTTCACTTTATAACACCTGCCAAACAAATAGGTGTGCCTGCATTCACCTGAGGAGGTTTTTGAAGGCTTCGGCTACATACCTGTTCACCTGAGCTGTGTCTTATTCAAAAGGCTCTAAGTTGGGGAGAATGTTTTTCTTCTTTTTCCTCTTTACCTGCCTTCACCTTTTTGGTTTCAATTTTGCAGTCTGGGAGAGTATTTTGTTCTTTCACATGATGTTAATTAGTTAGTTTCAACTTTGAAATTGTATGGTTCTACTCTTCCTTTCTCACCACCATCCTGGGTTTGTGCTATTTTATGTCTGCATTCCTCCATTTACAGAAGGGGCAATTAGACAATAAGAATTTATTTAACTGAATTTTTGTATTTGCATTATCAGAAGAAGACTCCCTTGGCATGGCTTATAGGCATAGAACAGGGGATCAGAACTGGCAAGACTGCATTTTTCAGATGTGAAGATGAATGAGAGCAAAGGTTATCTAGTTTGGCTCACAACTCAAAGAAACAGTTGTCCACCTGCTGAATACTCGAGACTGACCCTTGCATGCCATAAGCCTAAAATCAGTTGTCTCGTTGGAAAGGTGCCTGCAGACCAAATAGCTTCAGATGATGGAAGGCAGAAGCAAAGTTCTTATCATCTAAACTTCAACTCTGCAAGTCAGAAATAAGTGCCTGAAGGTCCATAAAAATCTAGTGCAGAAGGTAGTGACCTTCAGTTCTGTTCTTGAGAAATGCAAAACCAACTTGTATCCTTGCCATTGGGGTGCATAATTTAGCCTCCTAAGAATAGTAATTATCACTTCTGTAAAAATAAAACCAAGCAGGTCTCTAGTTTTTTGTGGTTGTGCTTGAAAATGTACAGCAACGTCCACTTCAGTCACAGACCAAAGTGAGGTGTCAGGTTCAGATTTCCCAGTGTTAAAGAGTATGGTGTCAGTGCTCTGGTTACCTTCTGCTGCTGAACAAAAAGCAGAATAAAATAGTCAATGGAAGTAACATTATATACATGTGATTGGTTTTTCTTTTTTAAAGTCATATTTATTAAACATAAACACAGTCACAAACACATTTTGTAGATACATCTAAAATACAAACAATAACAAACAATAACTAAACAAATGAATTTAATCCATTAAGCAAAACTAAACATACACTACTAACTCTCTCCCCTTCCCGATGGTTATATACCACTATTACTCTACATCCTCATATATAATAATACATTTACACATCTGGACTATGCCAATTCTGTTTATTTTACAAAACCTAAAACTGATTCATATCCCGAACGTGACTGCAAGTATGTAATAAACAAATCTCAGTCTTTCTTAAAATTATTCAGAGATTGTTTCCCCCCCAACATTGTCAGTTTATCCATTTCATCAGCTTCAATCGTCTTCATTAACTAGTTCTCTTGCGCTGGTATATCGGTGTCCTTTCATAGAATCATAGAATCGTAGAGTTGGAAGAGACCACAAGGGCCATCCAGTCCAACCCCATTCTGCCATGCAGGAAATTTAAATCAAAGCATTCTCAACAGATGGCCATCCAGCCTCCACTTAATGACCTCCAAGAAAGGAGACTCCACTACACTCTGAGAGAGTGTAATCCTAATGTTGAGGTGGAATCTTTTTTACTGGAGCTTGCATCCATTGCTCCAGGTTCTAGTCTCTGGAGCAGCAGAAAACAAACTTGCTCCCTCCTCAATATGACATCCCTTCAAGTATTTAAACAGGGCTATCATATCACCTCTTAACCTTCTCTTTTCCAGGCTAAACATTCCCAGCTCCCTAAGTTGTTCCTCATAGGGCATGGTTTCCAGACCCTTCACCATTTTATTCATGCTCCATTGGACATGCTCCAGTTTCTCAACATCCTTTTTGAATTGTGGTGCCCAGAACTGGACATAATATTCCAGGTGGGGCCTTCATCTCTGGGCATAAGTTATTGTTGCTGCTATGATAATATATTGCAGAATCTTTTCATATTGCTTCTCAACTTGATCAATCAACATTCCAGAGAAGACAGCCTCTGGTTTCATCTCTATCTTTAATTTTGTCTTCTAACAATGAATGAATTTGAGTCCAACATTTCAGTGCCTTATCAGAGGTCCACCACATGTGAAAAAAGACCTTATTTTCAATTTGCATTTCCAACATTTGTTCGAAGTATTCTTATACATTTCCAATAGTATGTCTAATGTCATATGCTGTATATACATCGTCTTTTAAAAATTCTCTCTTAAATCATCACTCACTGATTTTTCATAAGTGATACAAGTTGCAGAATTCAGTGTCATCCGAAGACGTCTCCCATTTGAAAAATTTGGCACTGAAGCAAGTAGACCAGATCAGTGTTCTTGTTTCTCTCCTCTGCTCTGTTATAATTGGGCTGGCACTCCATTGCTCTGCCAGGGGAAGAAAGTTTCTAAGTTATGGCACAATTGAGGGATTATTTTGGTGAGGGATATGAGTAGGCAGGCTTTCCCAACTTGCTGCTCTTCACGTGTGTTGGACTGCAGCTCCCATCATCCCTAGCCCTCATGACCACTGATATGGACAACCACACTGAAGAGCAACAAGCCATCAGCTCCTATTCTGTAATGTTTTTCAAGAAAAGAAAGCAATTATGACAATATGGCACAGATATGATACTGGTCCCTGGTATATTGCGGAAAAGATGCTGGTCTGTCACATCTGATGCAGGACAGTTATGCTTGAGAGTAGAAGTATTTTGTATTTCAGATCTTTGGGGATTTTAGAATGCCTGTATTTGCATATATATATATATATATATATATATATATATATATATATATATATATATATATACACTGTATATATATATAAATAGTGAGATACTTTGGAGATGGGAACCAAGTCTAAACACCAAATTCATTTATGTTTCATGTAAACTTTATACACATAACCTGAAGGTAGTTTTATATACAATATTTTTTAATAAGTTTGTGCGTGAAACAAAGTTTGTGTACATTGAACCATCAGAAAGCAAAGGTGTTACTATCTCAGTCATCCATGGAAAAACTTGGGGTTTAGAATATCTTGGGTTTTGGGATTCTGGATAAGGGAGACTCAACCAGTAGTTTGAGAAGCACTGGTCTCTAGCATCTGGTATGTGAATTTTGTAGGAGTGCAGATATTTCATTAAGAGAGGCAGAAGTGTCTTGCTAGTGTGCCTTGTGGTCAGGCTGTCAGAAAGGGGCTCCGTTAAACATGATGTAGAAACATAGGATGCTTAGTTGGAGGATGTTGTCCCAGAAGTTCTCAATGTTTTTTTATTGTTTCTTTTGTTTTTGTGTCCAGACACTGATTATGTGGACATCCAGAATCATTTTGTAGCTGCCCGACTTCATCTGCCTGTCATGTTCATTGCTACTCCCAAAGATCAGCATAACTCAATGTGGACCAAAGAGAAACCTTCACCTCAGGTGAGTGGAGCTGCATCTGCCTTACCCTGTCTAGCCTGGTTAAGTACTTCCTTAGAAAGACCTTTCTTACCTTTAGAAAGCTAGCATGTCAAGGAAAACAGGCTAGTTTTTTAAGACCATGTAATTATTGCTAAGGAGGGAGCATTCAGATATAATAATAATAATAATAATAATAATAATAATAATAATAATAATA
>NC_056523.1:329828226-329829243 GCF_019175285.1 Sceloporus undulatus | reverse complement strand
TGATGGACCGGAGGGAGGGCTCTTCTTCTTCAGGCTAGCCCTGATGGAGCTGGGCCAGCCTATTCACTCCCTCACAAGCCGAAAGATGACAGTTATGGAGGGAGGAGCCTCTTCCTTCAGGCTAGCCCTGATGGAGCTGGGCCAGCCTATTCTCTCACTCATAGGCTGAAGGATGACAGTTATGGAAGGAGGAGCCTCTTTCTTCAGGCTAGCCCTGATGAAGCTGGGCCAGCCTATTCTTTCCCTCTCAGGCCAAAAGATGACAGTTATGGAGGGAAGAGCCTCTTTCTTCAGCCTAGCCCTGATGGAGCTGGGCCAGACTAATTCTCTCCCTCACAGGCCAAAAGATGACAGTTATGGAGGGAGGAGCCTCTTTCTTCAGCGTAGCCCTGATGGAGCTGGGCCAGACTAATTCTCTCCCTCACAGGCCAAAGCATGACAGTTAAGGAGGGAGGAACCTCTTTCTTCAGGCTAGCCCTGATGGAGCTGGGCCAGCCTAGTCTCTCCCTCATAGGCCAAAGGATGACAGTTAAGGAGGGAGGAACCTCTTTCTTCAGCCTAGCCCCGATGGAGCTGGGCCAGCCTATTCTCTCCCTAATAGGCCAAAGGATGACAGTTAAGGAGGGAGGAACCTCTTTCTTCAGGCTAGCCCTGATGGAGCTGGGCCAGCCTATTCTCTCCCTCACAGGCCGAAGGATGACAATTATGGAGGGAGGGCGCTCTATCTTTAGGCTAGCCCTGATGGAGCTGGGCCAGCCTATTCTCTCCCTTACAGGCCGAAGGATAACAGTAAGATATGTAAGAAACACATTGAAAGATTGCAACCTATACATAAATTGACACCCTAAAAATCTTAATCATCTGCAACAAGTGGCTGATCAATGATGTTTATCACACTATGCTCTTAAAGAGCTACTATTCCAGTGTGACTCCTCTAGCAGCCTCCTGTTGCATGCTGGGATTGGCAGTTTTAAGGAGCTGAACTTCTCTGCCTGAGAATTCTAAATACCCCTCCTT
>NC_056523.1:329803182-329825226 GCF_019175285.1 Sceloporus undulatus | reverse complement strand
TTTTCTTAGATATCCCCAAGGAAAATAAGAGAGTACAGATATGAGAAACAGTAGTTGTCAATTATATCTGGAAGGTTGCAGGATTAAATAATCATTGGATCATCTTTTGAGCTCTAAAATTGGATTGCATCTTAGCTCTGTCCCCTTGCCTTGCCCTTATTTGCCTTCCTTAACTACTTCCACAGCTATTGCTGTGAGTGTGGAGAGATCCCCTTGCCTACCAGATGTTGGAAAGTTACTTTTAAAAAGATGTCATTACAGTTGCTCTTTACACTTTTAAAGAAGTAAGATATATTACAATTAGTTCTTGTTATTCGTGGAGCCTCTTTGGAGGGGGAATCCACTGGAAACAGTTAGGAAAATGGCTTGAAATTCTGGTTTCTCCTTTATTTTGGCTTGGATGTGCAGTCATTTAATGCTTATAATGTTTTATGCTCTCTGTTTTTGAGATTTTAGGATTTCCCCCCTTCCTGTGTTAAATGGTTTTGTTGTTGCTCTGTGCCTTCAAGTCGTTTCTGACTTATGGTAATCCTAAGGTGAACCTATCATGGGATTTTTTTTGGCAAGAGTTGGTCAGAGGACGTTTGCCCTTGCCTTCCCTTGAGGCTGAGAGGGTGTGAATTGCCCAAGATCACCCAGTGGGTTTCATTGCTGAGCTGGGAATTGAACCTTGGTCTCCAGAATCATAGTCCAACACTCAAACCCCTATGCCATGCTGGCTCTCCAATGTTAATTGGCTTTATGTGAAATTTTGGTGATTCTACTGTGCATCACCCCAGTTTTCTGTAAGGTGTTGGGTGTAATTTTTAAATAAATAGGTGGACTGTATCTTAGGAGGTTTCCTCTCCTGTCATGTGCTAGCGGCAGTTGTGCTTGATCCTCCCAATTTTTTTAAAAAAACCATCTTCTCCTCCTCGTATTCCTCCCCTTCCTGCTCTCAGATCCTACAGCGCCTTCTTGTGTTGGCTCTGGAGTCTCTTCGGTCTTTAGAGGAGCAGCTCATGGACCCTCTGGGAAGCCAGGACATTAAGGTATGTTCCTCAGAGCAGAGCACCGTACTCTCCAGCACTGCTCCAGTAGGTAAAACGTTGCAGCATTTGTGGCTTTGGATTTGAACTCCTCTATAGCCCCTAACTCTTTTGGACAACATATCCAGGGGTAGCTGTATTGGCCATACAGCCATGTATAATAACATCCAAAATGCACAAAATAGTGATACCTTTATTAGGACAACAATTTTTTTTTAAAATGTTGTGTAAAATGACCACAGGGTGTGTGTGTGTGTGTGTGTGTATGAACCATAAATGAATTTCATGTTTAGACTTGAGTCCCATCTACAAGATAAGATATCTCATTATATATATGCAGATATTCCAAAATCCCTAAAAACAAAATCCAAAACACTTCTTGTTCCAAGTATTTCACATGAGGGAGACTCAACCGGTACTAAACATCATGTGTCTGCTTTATGGCCCATCTAGAAACATAGGAAGCTGTTCATATCTATCTAGCCCAATATTGTCAAATCTGAAAGAAAATGTTGACTCTTCAGAGTTTCAGGCAGGATTGCTTCCAATCCCTGCCTAGAGATCTCTGGTGTTCCCTCCTGGCGACTTTCCATCCAAAGATTAGCCAGATCCGATGTTGAATTAAGATGGTAATTCAACAGTAAGAAGATAGGAAGTAGCCTTACACTGAGCCACATCCTTGGTCCATCTCACCCAGTATTGCCAACTCTGTCTGACAGCCATTGCTCTTCAAGGCTTCAGGCAGGATTCTCTCCTAGGGTGCATCTACAATGAAGAAATAATGCAGTTTGAGACCACTTTAAATGCCATGGCTCCATTGTACCGAATCATGGAATTTGTAGTGCAGTGCCACTACAGAAAAAAACTAAAGACTTTGTAAAACTGCAAATCCCAGGATTCCATAGGATGGAGCTACAGCACATAAAGTGGTGTTAAACTGCTTTATTTCTACAGTGTAGATACACCCTTTGCTCTACTGAGGTATTCTCTCAAGCCCCATTTAGCTTCCTGAATCAGATGAGATAGGGCATGTTCAGTGTGGCATGGTTTACCTCCATATGTTTGGGACCTACAATTTCCCAGCAGTGAAATGTGGAACTGTGAAGGGATAAAGGATCAGGGTCAGGTTGTTCGGGCAGAGGAAGAAGAAGGAGGGAGCTAGAGGATGGGAGGAAGATAAGGCTTGTTGTCTGGAAGGAGGCCAATGGATGGAACAGGTAGAGGCTGACCTGGGGGAGGAGGAAAGGCTATCCCGCCCATGGGAAAGGAGGGGTGGAGCCCACAGGATATAAGGTTAGAGGGAGAGGTGGACAAGAGTGGGTGGAGTCGCAGAAGATCTGGATGTGGTGAGGTGGATGGGCTAAGGAAGAAACGGATAACCAGGAGTCCTGGGAGTGTGGGTTGTCCGATATCTCTGCAAGGGACTCAGGCTCACCTGTGGGTAGGACCCCACGCTGCAGTGATTCTTCCAGACCCCCACTTGGAGGGTGAGTTAGGGAACTGGTCCAACCCAAAAGAGGTGAGCCCACTTGAAACAGAATGGGAAAACCTAGAGGAGCCTGGTGGGACACTAAGGGTCAATGGTGGGAACACAGGCTCCAACCAGAAGACCAGGAAAAAGCTGAGAGTGACTGACCGGAGAAAGGGTACCACCAGAGAGAGCTGGGTTACTCTGGAGGCCAATAGTAAAGATGGCAGAGGCCGGCCTGAGAGGGAGTTCGCCAGGCAAGTCCACTTCCATCAGGACTAAGCCTGAAGGAAGGAGACTCCGCCCTCCACAACTGCCATCTGCCGGCCTGAGAGGGAGTTCACCAGACAAGTCCAGTTCCATCAGGGCTAGCCTGGAAGAAGGAAGAGCCCTCCCTCCAATCCATCTGCCTTGGTCCTTAGAGAGAGAGAAGAACCACTGGACCTCATCCCCTTTCCCTCCATCATTCCCTTCTCCTTTTGTTTCATGTCTTTTAGATTGTAAGCCTGAGGGCAGGGAACTGTCTGATTAAAAATAATATTGTAAGCCGCCCTGAGAGCCATTAGGGCTGAAGGGCAGGATATAAATGCCTAAATAAATAAATAAATAAATAAAAGATAGAGCAGTCTGAGGGAAGACCAGAGCCTTGTTTGTGAAAAGGTTTCTTTCTGTTTGTCTGAGTTATTAAAGTTTATTTTGAGCAGTTCCCAGCTCCACATGTATCTGTTTGGGAGAAGATAGACCCAAAGGGCACCACGCCCACGCCTGGCCCAGGAGTCCCACCCACAGGAACATACTTGTATGGGTTGCTCTTCCCACTCACTCACAAGAACTAGGTCAAGAACTATGGAGACCTTTTTTGAGCATGCCCACCAAAGGGAGCAACCTTCCCCAAGGCCAGTCTTCTTCTTGCCTGTTGCTCCAACAAGACATCTGCAGCGTTGCTCCTCTCTGCTCCGGATTCCATTCTTGCTTCCTTCAATCCCACATTTAGATATAGAGACTGGAGGGGGTCACAGACGCTAATGGAGTGAGCATACTTATCAGCCCACACAACAGTCCTCCCAGAACCTGGCAGGTTTATTATTTGTTTGTTTTTTAAATTATTTATTGCATTTATATCCTGCTTTTCTCCCAAAATGGGATCCAAGGTGGCTGCGACTCTAGTCCATCACTAAGGGGCAGTGAAATTGCTAGCTGGCCATGACCAAAGGCTAGCTGTCCTTTACTGGATAACAGAAATTTGACAGTAACCACAGAATTTCCATTTAGCAAGCCAAAGTGTTGAGAGCAAACAAACGGCAAAGTGGCACAAACAGCCGTTGGCTTGCACAACAGTCCTTCTGAGGCCCACATGTGTCCTTCCAGTAGACTTCCACTTCAGCAAGCTGAAGCTGGGTCTTGTGCAAGCACCAGGTCAAATTTTCTGTTTTTTAAAGAATTCCTGGATGGGTTATGGACCTAATGAGGGATTAAGGAAGGACTTACCATTTTGCAGGCAGAGCAATGAAGAGGATATTGCTGGAAGGCTCAGGTGCATCCTACTGTGAGTGCTTTGTTGAGCAATGAGGGATAACGTAGTGTTGAGCAGTGAGGGACAGCTATGCTTATGCTAATTCAGATCCTTCAGAGGCCATCTAGCCAAAGTATTGTCAACTCTGATTAACAGCAATGGCTCCTCAGGGTTTCAGGAGAGATTCTTTCCTAGGATTCCCTCCTGGTGATTTCTCATTCAAAGACTAACCAGACCTGAAGCTGCTGAGCTTCTGAATTCAGATAGATCATTATGATGAATCTGACCCTTGTTCCTTCAAGCCCAGTATTGTCAGCTCTGACTGGCAGAAGCTGCAGTTCTGTCTATTGCCCCCAACTGACATTCTTTCCTAGCGCTGGCTGGAGAGTCCCAGTACAGCTGGCCCTCCACATTGACAGCTTTGACTATTGTGGATTTATTTATTCACGGATTTGATTAATATGTTCTCTAGGAATCTCTATGTCCTCCAGTGCGACTCTGCCAGAAATTGACCATAGAGTCATACTGGAGGACCTAGAGATTCCTAGATAAAACACTTCTCTATGCTTTTCTTGGTCTCTCACCACTATTCTGTAGTCATCCTCTGGCAGATGTTGACCATAGAGGTACTCTGGAGGATCTAGGAATTCCTAGAGAGATGTTCTCTCAGGTTTAAAAAGAGTGGTTTTTTATTTGTAGTTTTTCCACTTTCACAAGGGTCTTACACCCCTAACCCCAGTGAATGTGGAGGGCCCACTGTATTTCATACTGGTGGTAGGCTCCCATGTAAGTGTTAATTAGGCCTGACCCTGCTTAGCTTCTGAAATCAGAAGGGATTCATGGTGAGATGTTGTTCACAGCATTCTTGGGGTTCCCCCTTTTGCAGATGGTCTTCCGTCCTCCTCTGGATTTCTATGATGTGCTGATTCACCTGAACCCCAAGCAGATTCCAAGACATTTGGAGGCTGTAGACAGACCAGTCAAATCCTTCAGCCGAGGAATGCTAAGAGATGATGCTCCGGTAAAAACGTTTTCTTTTCCTGTCGTGGATTATGACCCTGTGCAGTGCTACCTCCATGAACTGCGGGTAAGTGTAAGGACACTCAAAGTTCAGCAAAGCAAAGATGGTAAAATAAAAAATGTAGGTGTGGATGGCATATCTACCATGTTTTGGGGCTCTCGATCCAATTAGGCCCAAGAGAAACTGTGTTTGACTTCTTCTCACTTCCTATTGTTTTTAAAAATGGCCTCTCCTGACCCTAAAATGGCCCAGGAAACACCACAAATATGATGGAAATGCCCCCTGAAGAACAGTTCAACAATTAATAAAGTTAAAAATATTAAAATTCATTATTAAACGACTTGTGTGTATGTGTGTGAGTGCATGCACACATCTTCAAGTCATTTTCGACTTAAGCTGGCCTATCATGAGGTTTTCTGAGGTTGAGAGTGTGTGACTTGCCCTAGGTCAACGAGTGGGTTTCCCTGACTGAACAAGGGATTCAAACCCTGGTCTCCAGAGTCATGGTTCAGTGCTCATCTATGGAAATGACTCATCCACAGGGTCGCCGTGAATTGAAGTCAACTCTGAGGCAGTTAGCACTTTATTATGCCATTGTATTTAATGGGACTTGAACATTGTTGGATTTTGGTATCCATGGAGTGTCCTAGAACCAAAACCTAGTGGATACCAAGGACCCACAGTAGTTGCTTTCAGGTAGGCTTCTTATAAATATGTGTGTGCTGCTTTATTTTCAACTCTTGTATGCTTTTTAATGATTTTATATGGTTTATAACAGTGATGATGAACCTTTTAGGGACCGAGTGTGCAAACTCAAAGGTGTTCTGGCAGTGGGTATTACCTGGTGCCGAGGGCGCAACTTTGGGGGGGAGAGACAGGACTTCGAGGGGAGGGAGGGGTATGTCTGCCCTCTGGGGGTGGGACTTAGATCATAGAATCATAGAGTTGGAAGAGTCTGCAAGGGCCATCCAGTCCAACCCCATTCATGCAGGAAATCCAAATCAAAGCATCCCCAGCAGATGGCCATCTAGCCTCTGCTTAAAGACCTCCAAGGAAGGAGACTCCACTACACTCCAAGGGAGTGTGTTCCACTGTCGAACAGCCCTTACTGTCAAGAGGTTCTTCCTAATGTTGAGGTGGAATCTCTTTTCCTGTAGCTTGCATCCATTGTTCCGGGTCCTGTTCTCTGGAGCAGCAGAAAACAAGCTTGTTCCCCCCTCAATATGACATCCTTTCAAATATTTAAACAGGGCTATCATATCACCTCTTAACCTTCTTTTCTCCAGGCTAAACATCCCCAGCTCCTTAAGTCATTCCTCATAGGGCAAGGTTTCCAGACCTTTCACCATTTTAGTTGCCCTCCTCTGGACGCGCTCCAGTTTCTCAATGTCCTTTTTGAATTGTGGTGCCCAGAACTGGACACAATATTCCAGGTGGGCCTGACCAGAGCAGAATACAGTGGCACTATTACTTCTCTTGATCTAGACACTATACCTTTATTGATGCAGCCTAAATAATGGGGCTGGAACATCGCCAGAGACAGCTGGAGGGCAGGGGGGGAGAAACACCCATAAGGGTGAGGGGTAAGAGGAGGAACAGGCACATGCCTGTTTTTCTTTTTCCCTTGCCCTCCCATATCTCTGCATGCCCTCCAAAATAGCTTCATGCGCTAGAGAGGGCATGCATGCCATAGGTTCGCCACCACAGGTTTATAACCTATTTATTTTTAAGAGTATTTATACCCCACTTTTCAGCCTCAAAGGCTGCCAGAACAGTTTACAGATTTGGCAGTGGGGAAGGGATCAAGTCCAGCAGATACTGACAGCTCTTCTCTCCCTCCAAGGCCAGAATGGTGGAGCTGGAATGGAAGGAGGGTTGTATTAATATGATGTTTTTTAATTGCATTCACAATTGTATTATTAGATTTCGGTTGATTCTTTTTGTGAGCTGCCTGGGATTCACTCTGTGAGAAAGATGCTATATACATGGGGGGGAAAATAAGATTCCTGCTGCTAGCAGAGATTTCTGGGAGCTGAACTCCAAAAATAACTTTTCTAAGAACCCAAGCTCTGGTTTTCATGTTGTGTTGCAGCTAAGCCTGTGCCCAAGCCTAAACTTGTCTGACTCAAACTGTGTTGATCCCTGTTATATGCCTTCATTGTCCACCCTCTTCTTCCGTTGTTTCCCCTTGGCTGCTTTTCTGAATGTAAACTCCTCAGGGCAGGGGCCTCTCCTCTGGTCCTCTGCACAAAGCTGTGTGTACTGGATGGCATTCCACAAACACCTTTAACAAAAACAAGAGTTTTAAGGGTGGGAATACAGTGTGTGTCCATGCATATGTGATCTTCTCATACCACAGCCCTACAGTCTTTCATAACAATGGGTGTTTCCTTAATGAAGCTGTTAAAGCATTTAATATTGAGGGTTATATGCCCTTCTTCTGCTGAAATTGCCAAATGTAGATGCTTTTAATAAAAGGGAGAAACACATGCTGGGCTGCTTCCTTTGCACGAGAAGACCAAAGAAGCTGATCACGATGAAACCTGTTTTCTCTCATGTTGGTCCTTCTGTTGCAAGGGAAACAGTGACGGTTGGTGCCAGCCTTGCGTGCCACTTGATTCTTTTAGTCTTTAGTGGTTCTTCTGCAAGAGAGCTGTGCTTGTTTATAGCTTCTAGATGCTCAACACAGTCATTGTTTTCTTCATGAAATTTGTAGTGACGACAGCTCTGATGCAAGCTTGTGGTCTGTATTGAGCAATGTTATTTTCCTGCCCTTCAAAGATTGAATTTGACAACTCTGGCTTTTAAGTGGGTATCCCATTGTCATGGTTCCCCTTTTCAGGTTGGCATCATAGTTCCAACCCTTGGGCTCCTATTTACCATGCCCTTTGAGCTTCAAAAACCCTTCCAGAATTTGGTCCTTCAGCCTCAAAGTAACAATTTACAATGGACACACAGATTTATTGGGTTCAGTGAGGTGATGGTTTTTTGTTTTTTTTTTTTAAATAGAAAGGAGACAGGCTCCATGTGCTGTTAGATGGTCAACTGTTTATTCTTTTTAAAAGCCCTGTATGCATTTTGGTCTATATGAAAGCAGGCCTTCTTTAGGGGCTTTCAGCAAAAATCACTGGGGTTGCTGACAACACTCTCCAAAGGGTTGGATACTTCATGGTATCTGCTTGGTCATTTAAACACCCTCATTACAACCTCCAGTGAAGTCAAATCCACCCCCTTTTGAGAGTCTGTTCCGCTGTCAAACAGCTCTTGCCATTGGGAAGTTTTTCTTAATGTTTAATGGAAAAACTCCTTTCTTATGAATCCAATAGTTTGGCTCCCACCTTCTGGCGAGAACCAGCTTGTTCCATCTTCCACCCATCAGGTCTTTAGATATTTGAAGATGACTCCCATAGTCATCTCTTCTCCTCACTAAACAGGTCTCCTTTGTTATAATTTAAATCTGTTGATGATACCTTGTCTTAATGAACCCCCATTCCATAATTATCCCCAATTTATCAAAATCTATGCAGCTATCATTTTGTTTTCATATCCAGTCATCTTCTCAGTATCATTTTAATTTTAAATTGTAAGCATTCTGATGATAGAAAACTGCCCTATGAATATTGGAACTGTATTCCCAGGACATAAAGGTATCTTCCAAGTATGACTTGGGTTTAGATGCCAAGTATTAGTTTTTCCAAGCTGACTGTAGGCTCTAGTCTCACTATGATAGTACAATAATAATATAAAATGTATTTGTCAGCACAGATATTTCCTGGTGAAATGGTTAAGGTTATGTAATTCATGCTTTATGTAAGCTTAGGCACACAAGACTGTTATTTTACTTGTGATTCATTTCATAGCTTTTGACAAGTTTTTTGTTTTAAAGACCATTTTCCTCCTCTTATTCCTGACATCCAATAGAGACACACACATAGAAAAGTGTGTATGTTTAACATGTGCATTCTTGTTTGCTGATAAAAAAACAAAGCACATTGAAGGAGAGTGTGGACCATTGGTGATGTCTGTTTTCATTTCTCAATTTAAACATTTTTATTGCAGAGATTAAGTAAGAATTACTAGTTTTGCAAAAAGAAGAACAAAAAAGAAGGCTGTGTCATTTTAAAGACTTAAAGTCTTTAGGGATGAATGCCAGCAGCTTGAATTGAGTGTGGAGACAAACCATCAAGTTTTGCAATAGGTATAGCAGGTCCATAAAAAAAATTTCAACCTAATAAGTAAACACTCTCATTCTGTTCTGTCCGAAGTCTCTGAGCCATCTTCAAAGGCAGTCCAGCATAAGGGACATCACCGTAATCTCATCTTGAATCTGTTTCCACTAGCACTGGGAAATAAGCCAGCAATTTAAAAAGCAAGTGTTGTTAGCTGACTTCAAGACATCAAAGCCCCCCACCCACCCTCCACTGCTCTGCTTAGGTCTTCTAGATTCAGTCTGTGGCCTCCCTAATTGAGTCTATCTATCTGGTATGTGGTCTTCCTCTCTTTCTGTTGCCTTCTGCCTTTCCCATCATCATTGACTTTTCCAATGAGTCATGCTTTCTCATGATCAGACCAAAGTATGACACCTCAGTCTAATCATCTTGGCTTCCATGAAGAGTTCAGGCTTGATCTGTCCAAGAATTTGGATATCCATGGTATTCTCAGCACTCTTCTCCAGCACCACATCTTGAATGAATTGATTTCCGTTTTATTCTCTTTCTTCACTGTCCCACTCTCATATCTGTACATAGTACAGGCTTGGGCGATTCTAACTTTAGTGCTCATTTGTATCTCTGCTTTTTATGGTCTTGTCTAGTTCTTTCATGACTGCCCTTCCCATTCCTAGCCGTCTTCTTATTTCTTGACTGCAGTCTCCAATCTGATCAATGTTTGATCCAAGATACAGGAATTTTTTAAAAACTATTTTAATTGCTTAATTATCTAGGTTAAATTTATGTAGATCCACTGTGGTCATCTTTTGTTTTCTTTATATTCAGCCATATTCTTCCTTGACCTTCCTTAATAATTGTTACAAGTCCATGATGTTGTCTGCTAATAGTATAATGTCATCCACATATCATAGATAGTTGATTGTTGATGTTTATTCTTCTACCTCAGGGGTAGGCAACCTTTTTGAGCCGGGGGCCGGGTTGCTGTTCCTCAGACAACTGGGGGGGCCGAAGCCAAAAAATAAATAATTAAATAATTTAAATAAATTTAAATAAATAAATAAACTGGGACAAATGTAGGACAACATGTTCAAATGGTGGACACTTTTTTAAAAAGTGGAGGACACGCAAAAAAATTTGCTGATTTTTAAAAATATGTTAATATAAATGCATGTTTTTGAGGCGTCTATAGACAATTGCCCCTGCGCGTGAGAGGTCAAAGTCCCTGGCGGCAATCGGCGGTAGGACCGGGCTGGGGCCGGTCCCAAGGCCTTGCCGGGCCGCATCCAGCCCACAGGCCGCAGGTTGCCTACCCCTGTTCTACCTTCTTCAAAGTCTAAACCTGCTCTTTGTATTTTCTGCATGCAATTTGAACAAGTAGGGTGATAATATGCAGCCTTGTCTGACCCCCTTTTCAATTGGGAACACTTCTGTTTCTCAATATTCTGTTCTAACAGTTGCTTCTTGTTCTAAGTACAGATTTTCATTAGGACTCTCAAATATAGTGGCACTCCCATGCCTTTAAGAGCCTTCCAAAGGTTTTCGTGATCTATGCAATCAAAGGCTGCATACACACATAGAGCAAGTGCTACAGGCTATTTTTTCCAGACCTGTGTATGACACTCTGAAATGGGAAACTCCATGTGTTCTTGGGAACTTTGTCTTTCAAAACAACAAAGACACTGCTGATCTGTGACAAAACCATTCCTAGTTCTACTCCCTCCAATGCTGGCCCTTCAAATATATATTTTTAATTAAGGCTTAATTTTTATTCTAACCATGGAATGATCTCCTCTCATGCAGGACTGAGCAAAGTGAGGCTGTTTAGATGTAGAACTGCAGCTCCCATCAGCCCTAGACAGCGTAGTCTATAGTAAAGAATGCTGGAAGTTGCAGTCCATCAACATCTGGAAGACTACACTTTGGTCATCCTTCCTCTGATGGTTTCATTTATATCAAAAGTAACTCATTGAAATAGTTCAAGATTTTCCATACCTAGGCTCAGCCATTAATCGGAATGGAGACTGATGTCAAGAAATCGCTAGAAGAATAGGACTTGGAAGAGCAGCTATGAAAGAACTAGATAAGATGCTGAAGTGCAGAGATATGTAATGGAATGCTAAAGTTAGAATTATCCATGCAGGTGTGTTTCCCATTTCTATGTATGGTTGTGAAAGCTGGACAGTGAAGAAAGCTGATAGGAAGAAAATCAACTCATTTCAGGTAATGGAGGAGAAGAATTTTATGGATGCCATGGACTGCTAAAAAACCCAATAAATACTGTAGGTCCTAGAACAAATTGAACCTGAACTCTCCCTAGAAGTCAAGATGATTAAACGAAGGCTATTGTACTTTGGCCATATCATGAGAAGACATGACTCCCTAGAAAAGTCAGTAATGCTGACAAAGCAGAAGACAGTAGGAAAAGAGGAAGACCACATTCCAAATGGATAGACTCCATCAAAGAAGCCACAACCTTTAATCTGCAAGACCTGAGCAGGATGGTTGATGATAGGGTGATTTGGAGATCTCTCATTCATAAGGTTGCCATAAGCTGAAATCAACTTGACAGCAGCTAAAAACAGCAAAAAGCTCTCAGTGCATGTAAAGTTGACTTGAGGTTGACCAGCATGGGCGTTGGCTAGTTCTACCTTTAGCATTTTCAGGGTATTGATCTTCAAATTGTTTTTAATAATGACTGACTTGGCATGATGTGCCCAGGCAGGTTCAGACTGCATCCTTGAACATGATAAAACAGCCTCCCTGTATTTTTTTGAACAACTTTTTACACCCCTCCCAGATGTTGGGGTTGAGGAATCATGTTTTAAATACAGTAGTTTAGATTTCAGAACACATTACCATTAAATTACCATACATTCTCTTCAGTCTGTGAACGTTGTATTAATACTTGTGCAATATATCTAGAAATTCAGCCTGGATGTAGCACATATTTATATGGTTTGTTACAAAGGCTAGATTAAGGCGGTTGGATCCATGGATCACTTTCACAGTTGTACATGGGTGGGCTATTTTAGGAGTGGTGGCATAGATATTAAATAAATAAATAAATAAATAAATAATAAAGTATAAATATAGCAGCACAAAAACCTTAATGCATGAATCTATTTTCTAGCCTTGTGATTTTGGTGAGACTAACAGCCTGATCCAATGCATTTCTATGCAGTTACTCAATTAACACACTAAACATTGACACTAACAGAAACATCAGGAGATTCAAAAACTAACTTTGAAAGAAGGAGGAAGCAAATTGTACTGGTTCCTCACAGTCTTTGGCCTCTAGTCTGTGAAGGGCCTGGAGAAATTGAACCATTGATAATCTGGTCCTGTCTGTTATATTATCTGCTTCTGGAAACATATTTGGGGTAGTCATTTAAATGTACTTGCAGAGAATGGTGAGTTAAAAATTATATAATACAGCTTGCCTCCTATTTGGAAGTTACTAAGTTGTACAGTAGACCTACGGTCCTATAACTGATGTGAATTCATGTTTACAATTATTAACCAATGATTGTGACCCCCAAAATCTACCCTTTCAGCCTACCGCAATTGTCTGCAGCATTCTCCCTGTTTTTTTGTTTGTTTGTTTGTTTGTTTTTTTTGGGGGGGGGGTGTCCATTGAGATGTCATGCAGAAGATGGAGTGAGCTTCTTTCGGAGCCTCCAGAGACTAGAACATGAACCACTGGATTCAATTTATAAGGAAAGACATTCCACCTAAACCATAGGAAGAACTTTATTTTATTGTAATGGATATTTGACAGTGAATGGACTGCCTTGGAGATTGGTAGACACTCCATCATTGGCAGTCTAAACAGAGGTTGGATGAGCATCTTTCAGCATGTATTTGTTGTGAATTCCTGCATGGCAGGGGATTGGATTAGATGGCCCTTGGGATTCATTCCAACTCTCCGATTCTGTGACAGCAATGGAGAACCTTTGGCCCTCTAGGTGTGCTGAACACAAAACTCACACAGTTTTTAAAACTGAATGTATACTCTACCTTTCTCCTGGGTGTGGAACTCAAGGCAGTTTATAATAATTTAAAACAAGATTCAGTTAAAGTCTTATTTTACATAGGCTAAAAAAGAATTGAACAATGCTGTTATTAAAACCAAGGTTAAAAGCAATTGAAAACACATTTAAAGCATAATTATTAATAAAAGGGTTTTTAAAATTACTTAAAGTACATACCTTTATTATACTATTGCTACATTATTTAAACTTCAGAGGTCTGCCAGAATAAAAAGATCATCACCTACTAGCAAAAAGAGCAGAGCACGGCCATACTAGCAGAGTGGGGCCATGCTGGTTAAAGCTTCTGGAGCAGACCAAATCCATATTATCTGGAGGGCCAGATCTTCCATGCTGATAGGAAAGGATTATTTCACAGACTGTCAGCATCAGTCTGATCCTCATCTCCATATTGACTTCATATGCTCACTTCATAGGGACCATGGCAAAGAAATATAAGTGGATACTCAACTTTCTTTTAGCAGCTGAAATAGTCACACATATAATCATGATGAAGTGTACTACTCTATTTTGCTTTGGTCAGACCTCACCTAGAATATTGTGCCCAGTACTGGTCACCACAATTCAAGAAGTTGACAAGCTGGAGAGTGTCCAAAGGATGGTGATCAAAATGGTGAAAGGTCTGGAAACCACTAAGCCCTATGAAGAGCAGCTTAGGGAGTTACTTATGTTTAGCCTGGAGAAGAGAAGGTTAAAGGGGAACATGGTGGCCATGTTTAAACATTTTAAGGGTGTCATATTGAAGTTGGAGCAATGGATTCAAACTACAGGAAAAGAGATTCCACCTCAACTTTAGGAAGAACCTTTTAATGGTAAGAGCTGTTTGATAGAGAGTGGTGGAGTCTCCTTCTTTGGAGGTTTTAAAACAGAGGTGGTCAGGAGTACATTGGCATGGCAGGGGATTGGACTGGGTGGGCATTGTGGTCTCTTCCAATTCTATGATTTGAGGTCTCATTGAAGCATAGCATAGAAAAAACATATTGATGCCACTTCATTGCCTATCCCTGGCAGTTGAAATTCATGGGGCTGTCTGTTGCAAGGTGAAGCAGAGCTGGTTGAATGATTAAAGGGAAGCAGCTGTTGGCATCTGGACAATCGATTCCTAACAACTGCCAAAAATGTTTGTTGATTCTGAGGTGACTTGGTTTCTGTTTTGATTGAACTTGGTGGCCAAACTCATCACCTTTAAATCTCTGTTCTTTGCAGGAAGGATTCAGTGAGTTTGCTCTGTTTTTCTATGACAAGTATGGAGGAGAAGTTATTGGTGTCCTCTGGAAACCTTCGGCCTTTGAGCCACAGCCTTTCAAGGTGAGACTTCAGTCCCAGAATTTGGCTCGTATGTTGATTCCCTTGTCGGGTGACAATTTCATGGAGCGAGCTGCATGGAAAGGACTATACAGGGAATAGTTCCTACCCATTATGTTTAGAGCAGACATTAAATGGCAGGAGTGTGTATGACAGCTTGATAGAGATGTATAAGGGAAGATGCAGGGGGCTGTGGAGGTGCAGGCAACATAAAACCCAGATGGCTCAATGTACCACAGAACCTTGTTGCTTATTTAGAAACCTCTAGATTACAAGAAGAGAATCTCCAGGGATATAAGGGGATGGATCCTCCTTTGGATTCTTTGCAGGTGAAGTGATGTCATGGGGCATAATGAGCATGAAACCCTGACATGATGAGGTCCTGGGCTGGCTGGAGCTTCTCTGCTTGTTCCTTCTCCACATAGGACAGCAAACAAAGCAGGCACTTCACTGTTGTCACTGACCAGTGATTGGGGGAATAGCAGCGGGTTTTTTCTCCCTGCAACCCTGGAAGAGGGAGAGCTTGGGAGAGCCTCTGTAGGTTCTTCATTCTCTCTTTCAGCTCAGGGCTGAGGCCTTTCCTAGTAAGGACTGCAAAAGGATCTTGTAGCATCTTTGAGACTAACCAGTTGTAAGCTAGACTTTTGTAGACTTGGTCTGATTCCTCAGATGCATGGAGTGAACTTGTAACAGAAATTCTCAGTTTTGTAATAAAAATCATGGGAAAACTCTCAGGAACCTGAGCTTCCTCGCACATTCATCCACCACAAACTGATACCCAGGAAGTACCTTTCTAATCAGACTGTATACATTCCCGTGGAAATGAAAAATGTGGGTATGACGATGAGATGACAAACCCAGTTTTAACTATGGTCTTTGAAGGACAAAGATGTTGCCTGAGGCCAGGGTGGGTGGGTAGCCATATGAATGGTGGAAGGAGTTTGGGAATGTGGTGTGTGTAGGCTGGGAGCCAGAAAGGAGATGTGATAAATTGGACAAGAGTGTTCTTGTGGGGCTGGGGTGTTAACCAGTGTTATGATATATATAGTGTGCCAGGAAGCCATTGTCTCTATCCACCCCCTGTTGATGGACTGGAGTTTGTGGATAAATTCCAATTCATCAGTTTCACTTTCCAGACTTCCTTTGTAGTGTTTGTTTGCTTGTTCAAGGATTGTTGTCCTGAGGTCAGTAAGGACTGTAAGTTTAGGTGTGAAAGATAATAGTGTGAACTGTAGGCACTGCATTTGACAGACAGTTGGAAACCTTGACTGGCAGAATGTAGTCTTGGGATTAGTTAAGCTTGATATAAATGCCAGAGCCTGGACATTTTTTCTTCGTATGGTCAGTACAGCAGGGCCTTCATTTTGCTCCACTTGAGGTTGCAAGACCTTCACTTTCCTTACTTTCAGGGCCCTGAATTGGAAAGCCTAGAGCAGAGGTGGGAGTCTTGCAGCTTTCTGGATATTTTGTTGAACTGCAGCCCTTAGCCGACACAGACAATGGTGAGGAATGCTGAGAGTTGCTGTCTGATCAGATCTAGAGGGATGTATGTTTCCTGGCGTCTGAACTGGTCTGGCCTTGGATGGGGAGGCTTAATCAGCAGAAGCAACTTCCAGAGAGAAGGCAACAGCCTGGTAGGCAGTGGAAGGGGTGCTTTTTTGAGGACTCAGTGAGAAACAGAGCAAGAAGTGCATAGACTGGTTTTGTGGCCAAGGAGGGGGTAGGTGGGAAAGTGAGATGGGAAGCAAATACAGGGGGGAGATGACGGAAGAGAAAGATCACAAACAGAAGCCTGAAGCAGCTGGGAAGGAGTGGCAACAAGCCATAGGTAGGACGTGGAGAGTCAGAAGGTGTGCAAGTTGCTGGAAGGAGGAGAGGTAACTGTAGTAGAAGGTGGGGTAAGAAGGGTGGAGGACTTCTGGGTCTGGCTGCCGACCAACAACTTATAAAAACAACAGGAAAAGGCCAATCTCCGTAGCTTTTGCTTTGGATCTCTGCCCAGTGGCATGGATAAAACCAGTTTTATGAGTAAGAGGGTGTAGGAATTTGCCAGCTTTGTATGCCCCGCTGATTATGGAACGAAGCCTCTGGCACTAGGAGTGGGAGGGTTTCCATCCCATCCCTCACTGCATAACTCATAGTTCAGTCTATTTCTGATTTGCAGTTCTTGGAATTTTAGCCAACATGCAGCCATTTTGTGGGGTTATTGGTTGGGAGGGTAGTTTAAATGGCAGACTGCTGTTCAATAGAGTAAGCAAAACCAAGCTCCCTTCTCCTTTAGTTTATTTTACAAAGCAAGTTCCTAGTCCTCATGTTGGCAAGCAGGACTTTTTGTTTCATTTATTTCTATGTACTGTTTTGTATGCATGTGGGCTAGACAAAGAAACTGTTAAATGGATCTGTAATTGGTTGACCGGCCGAACCCAAAGGGTGCTCAACAATGGCTCCTTTTCATCCTGGAGAGAAGTGACCAGTGGGGTCCCACAGGGCTCTGTCCTGGGCCCAGTGCTATTCAACATCTTTATCAATGACCTGGATGACAGAATTGGGAGCATACTTATCAAATTTGCAGATGACACCAAATTAGGGGGAATAGCTAATACCCCAGAAGACAGGATCAAGATTCAAAATGACCTGAATAGACTAGAAAGCTGGGCCAAAGCTAACAAAATGAAATTCAACACAGAGAAATGTAAGGTATTGCACTTAGGGTGGAAAAATGAAATGCACAGATATAGGATGGGTGACACCTGGCTGAATGAAACTACGTGTGAAAGGGATCTAGGAGTCCAAGTAGACCACAAGTTGAACATGAATGAACAGTGTGATGCGGCAGCTAAAAAGGCCAATGCTATTTTAGGCTGCATCAATAGAAGTATAGTGTCTAGATCAAGAGAAGTAATAGTGCCACTGTATTCTGCTCTGGTCAGGCCCCACCTGGAATATTGTGTCCAGTTCTGGGCGCCACAATTCAGAAAGGACATTGAGAAACTGGAGCGTGTCCAAAGGAGGGTGACAAAAATGGTGAAGGGTCTGGAAACCATGCCCTATGAGGAACGACTTAGGGAGCTGGGGATGTTTAGCCTGGAGAAAAGACGGTTAAGAGGCGATATGATAGCCCTGTTTAAATATTTGAAAGGATGTCATGTTGAAGAGGGAGCAAGCTTGTTTTCTGCTGCTCCAGAGAACAGGACCCGGAACAATGTATGCAAGCTACAGGAAAAGAGATTCCACCTGAACATTAGGAGGAACTTCCTGACAGTAAGGGCTGTTCGACAGTGGAATGCACTCCCTCGGAGGGTGATAGTCTCCTTCCTTGGAGGTCTTTAAACAGAGGCTGGATGGCCATCTTTCAGGGATGCTTTGATTTGGATTTCCTGCATGGCAGGAGGTTGGACTGGATGGCCCTAGTGGTCTCTTCCAGCTCTACGATTCTATGATTCTATGATTTATGCATCTTGCACATCAGCTCAGAAGCTGTTTGCAAAGAGAAGATCCACAAACAGTTGTCATGGTTGTTAATGCATTGTGGTCTCTTCCAACTCTGTGATTCTATGATTCTATGATTTACACACCACCATTCCCCCACAACTGGAACTCCAGTTGGCTTACAAAAATTAAAAGAAAAAAGGTTCAGATTCCTTACAAAGAGACATACCAAAAGTTATTGTTAAAATGCAATTTAACTATTGATAGAATTAAAATTATTTACAACAAAACCCATAAAAGACAAAAGGTAAAAGTAAATCAAACTGCATACTATTATCACAGTAATAAATAAATATCAGATGTTTTATTTGTTTTGTTTTGTTTTGTTTGTCTTGTAATAATATGTATGTGTTAATGTTGTTTAATTAGTTGGTTTTAATTATAATTGATTTAATAATTTTTTAAGGGGAGGAGGGAATTTTGATCTACAATGTATTGTATTTTATTGTTGTTAGCCGCCCCGATTGACCTCAAGGGGCGGGATATAAATAAACTATTATTATTATTATTATTATTATTATTATTATCATCATCATCATCATCATCATCATCATCATCAACATATGTTAAAAGTCCAGTTAGAAAGAGATGTCTTCACACACTTCTTAAAAGTCATGGGAGTGAGTCTTCCAGTGTTTGCAGTGGTTTGGGCAACCACTAGAAGTGTCAACAGCGTGTGAGTCTCCTTCTAGTACTAATGTTGCCTTGTGTGTCAGGCAGCAAGGTATTTTGCAGATAGGGAGCAACAAAAGACAAAACCCTTTCCCACTTGCCCAACAAGTGGGTTTTCACAGGCCATGGTATTTAAACAGGGCCTCTCTTCATGACTTTGATGTTCAGAAAGGTGCATAGTGAGATAGGCAATTCCTTAGATACCTGTGCCTCAACTCAACCATGGTTTACGCCAGCCACCATCTGATATGATGTCCACGTTGAGCCATAATTCACCAGTTATTTGTTCATCTCTGTTGCTCTTTACACAGGCATCAAACATGAGAGGAAGGATGATGTTGTCACTCAGTGAGGATCCTCTGACTGTTCCCAATGTGGAAGCCGTTTTGGAAGACTTTGGAATCTTGGGAGAAGGACTGGTCAAATCAGTTGAGGCTCGCACAGAGAAATGGTCAATTTAGAGCCTCCTGGGACTCTGCTGCTGCTTGTCAATGCTCTGCTCTGCTCTCTCAGACTGTGTTCTCATCCGTAACTTTTCCATTTAGAATTCTCTTATGAGAAATATATTTTTATTACACAGAAATCTCTCTCCAACCTGTTTCCTCTTGTAAACCCATTCCATTTAGATACAACCTTGACAAACCCAATAAAGGACTCATTGTGTAGAAGAAGACCTATTAAATTTTTTTTGCCTTTTTAGGTAAAGGAATAATGATAAATTGTTCTTTATTCATCAAATGATATTCTAATTACATCCTTTCTGAGAGCAATCCAAGCAGTATAAAATATTGTTTTCTCAAAGCTCCTGATTCCCACATCAAATATTCACTATTACAATGGCTGCCCTCCCAATCATTCAATCGTTTGAGGAAAACAAGATTAGTCAGCAGGAATGGGGTGGGGAGAACCATGCCATTTTGTTTTTTTAAAGGTGTGTTGGAGAAGAGAGTTGGAAAAGCTGTGCCAGGTTTAAGAAGCAGGAAAACAGAGTTGGCTTAAATCAGATTCTGGTTTCCAAGGTGTCTTCCATTCTACTGGATGAATGGAAAGAGACCACAAATGCAAAGTCCCCCCAGTGCTTGTAGTGGCTCTTACTGCCACTACAGGTATCAGTAGCTTGTGAATTCAGGCATTTGTGTTTCCTGGCCTTGGACTGAGAATGAGGGTTGGTTTTTTGTTTTTTTTCATTTTCCAAAGACTAAAATGTTTTTTTATTCATGGAGATGGAGGGGGATTGGATGAGTATCTAATCAACACAGTAGCCTTACTGAGGGAATGAGTGCTGCCGTATTTCAGACAATGCAGGCGAGGAGTTATTGGTACTTTTTCTTCTTGCTTTTTGTGTCTTGAAGTGAATTCTGACTTACGGCTACCCTATCCTAGGATTTTCTTGGCAAGGTTTATCCTGGGGAGGTTTGGCATTGCCTACTTCTGAGGCTGAGGGAGTATGAGTGGTCAAATGGGTTTCCATGGGTGGAGGAGATCTGAACCCTTATCTCCCAGAGTCCTTCTACAATATTCAAACCATGATATTACGCTGGCTCTCTCTTTTTTGCTGGGGAGCATTTGAATCAGCCCTCTAATTCTGAACCCGATGCCGTCTAGCTGTGATTCTGAATCTGATGCCCTGAAGAATCTACAGTGCAGATGCTCTCCTCGATTTTGAATCAAATACTTTCTAGATGTGTTGAACTGCAAATTCCATAATCTGCCCTTGTCCAGAGAGGTGCATTGCCCTCAACTGCTGCATTAGTTCAGTGTACAGTACAGTATTATCTTAACACCCATCCACTGTGCATTAGTGTCCTAACACTGGCCAAATTCCAATTCACCTGAACCAACCTATTTCTGGAGGAAGTTTTTGTACCTTGTACAGTAGACTCTGGATAGATAAGATCACAACATGCATTCTTCTTCCCAAAATAGGAAACAGGCAAGAAGTAGCTTGGCTAAGTATACACTATGTGCAAACAGGAACTGTTAAACACTTCCGAATATAACCTTTTAGTAACTCATAAAGTTCCGTTTTAATCCAGCAGGAGTAGGAAAGAGCTTCCATATGGGAAGCAAAGCTATCTTTGGGATGTCTTGGGGTTTTGGAGGTGGCACTTTGACACCACTTTAACTGCCATGGATCAGTGTTATGGAATCCTAGGATTTGTAGCTTTGTGAGATATTTAGCCTTCTCCGCCAGAGAATTCTGATGCCGCAACAAACTACAAATCCAGAACTCCACAGCATGGGCCACAGCAGTTAAAACAGTGTCAAAATGCATGGTTTCTGCAGTGCAGATTAGGCCTCTGTTAGTGAGTTGCAAAGCTGTGTATCAGGAAACTGGCAAGCGTGCTTTCATCAGGAACTACTGATGCACATTGGGGACGTCTCATGCTATCAGGGCAGTTTCTATGCTCATCTGGCACTTCTGATGCACATTGGTCTCTTGTGATGTACATTGGGTACTTCCAGTTTTGTGCCCCGGCACTTCCTAGTTGGTGTTTAGATGCATATTGGAAGAGCCACAATGAGCCTGTTGCATATATCAGGGTCATGGCACACATCAGTCACTCCACTGGCCAACACGGCACAACAGATGCTCATATGCTGTAATATCATGGCAGCACTTTGGTGAATAAGGACATGACAAAACTCAATTCTGTTTCATGCCCACATCAATCCACTTACAAAGACACAAGTCCCCTGACAAATTCCAGTCTATCTCTCTCCTGTTTTTACCAAGGTATGTGTTGTGCCTGGCTACCTAACAAGAGGAGACTGAGCCAATGGGTGCAGTGATTGATAGCAACAAAAAGTTAAAAGAAGGGCATGTTGGTGGACAAGACAGAAAGTGACTTGGAGAAAACAGTCCCTTGGCCTTTGCCGGGTTGGTTGCAGGAACACTGGACATTGCTTGCATGCATGCTTATCCTTGGAAAAGATTTCTCTCAAACGTAGAAGATAAAATAAAAATATGTCTTTGGAGTGAAACCATCTCTTTGCTTGTTGTTGTGGTGGTGGTTTTGTGCTTTCAAGTTGTTTCTGACTTCTGGTGACCCTAAGGTGAGCCTGTCATGGGATTTTCTTGGCAAGATTCATTCAGAAAAGGTTTGCCATTGCCTTGCCCTGAGGCTGAGAGTGTGTGACTTGCCCAAAGTCACCCAGTGGGTTCCATGCCCAGTCTGGGAATCAAACCCTGCTTTCTAGTGGTGTGCAAGGTGGGCCTAAATCACTGGGACTTAAGCAGGTATTGTTGGACTGGACCTCTCATTAGTCTTAGACAACGTAATAATAATAATAATAATAATAATAATAATAATAATAATAATAATAATA
>NC_056523.1:329788605-329803172 GCF_019175285.1 Sceloporus undulatus | reverse complement strand
GGTTTTATTTATATACCGCCCAATCACTGGGAATCCGAGCGGGCAAAAGTGAGGAGCGATGGGAACTTCTGTCCATTATCAAGAGAAGGACACACACACACACATATCCGGATGAAGGATGGGAATATAGCCCTCCAGATATGGGACTACAGTGCACATCAGTCTTTGCCAGTAGTGATGAGTGATGGGATTTGCATTCCATTATCAACAGACAATCTAGACAAGGGTTGGAATAATGTAGCCCTCCAGATATGTGATGTGGATCTATAATAACCATCATTCTGAGCCAAGATAGCCAAAAGTGATGGGGGGGGTATAGTCTAATATCAAGTCAAACACTTTTTTGACCTCCAGATGGGGTGGCATTTTGCCCCCCTTTGTTTTAAAGCTTAAAGCTTTAGCTTTAGTCTGTGCATTCATTAATTTTATATTTGCTATGATGCTTCCTATAACATTTCCTTCCTTCCTTCTTTTCATTTGTTCTCATTTTAAAGCTCTACTTGATATCCCTGAAACTAAACTAAAGAAAATCATGGATAAAAAGCAAATAAAGACTTTAAAAGCAAGGCTACCATTTTTACAGAGTGAAAAGATAAACAGAGTACACTACTGCAATTTCAGGAAGCTATTTTTATTACAGTACTTCTTGCTATCTTGTAGTTTACAATGCTAATCCCAGATTAATCTTTACCCCTTCTGCCATAAGAAGGCAAGTGTTTACTCCTAACCTTATATGACCTTATTAGAAAGAAAAATGTCTCATCATACTTGGTTATCGTAAAAGTGTGTCTCTGTTTAAAAACCTCCAAAGATGGAGAATCCACCACCCTCCATGACAATCTATGCTACTGTTGGGCAGCTCTTACATTTAAAAAAATCTTCCTAATGTTTAGGCAGAATCTTATTTCTTGTAATTCGAATCCATTGGTTCATGTTCTAGTCTCTGGAGCAGCAGAAAACAAGCTCACTTCATCATATTCTACATGACATTCTTTCAGATATTTAAAGATGGCCATTATGCTACCTCTCAGCCGCCTTCTCCAAGTTAAAGATATCAGCTCCCTAAGTCATTCTTCATCAGGCCTGGGCTGCATCTGCACTTCAGAAATAATACAGTTTGACAACACTTAAACAGCCATGGCTCATTGCTAGGGAATTCTGGGATTTGTTATTTTGTGAGTGACATTTAGTCTTCTCTGTGAGGGAGATCTAGTGCCACAACAAACTACAAATCCAAGAATTCAGTAGCATTGGGCCACACCAGTTAAAGTATTGTGAGATGGTATTATTTTTGCAGTGTATATGCAACCATGGTTTCTAGAACCATGATTATCTTAGTCACGTTTCTTTGGATATATTCCAGCTAGGTGGGATACCATCTGCCTGAAACATAAAGTTCAGCAATAATGCAGTGACTGGGAGCTGCAGTCAAAATCTTTGGCGGACACAAGGAGAGAGAAAGTTGCTTTAAAGCATTGGTTCCCAATGTTTGATTAATGTTCACCCTACAAAAGTAATATCACATTGGAAGATGAAAAAGTCTAATTTCTAATTTTTGAACCACACACAATACTGCAGATTGGGGAAAAAAAGCTTTTAACTCAGTGCATAAAATGCAAATCTAAATTGAGCAATTAGATTCTAATTTATTCATAATAAATTCAGTGGTGACTTGTCCAAGGACACAAGCCATGCTTTGTCACACCCCCTGAAATGCCACCCCCCACCCCAGGTTGGAAACCCCTGCTTTAGACAGTCTTACGTGTCATATACAAATATACTTGTTGTTGCTGTGCACCTTCAAGTTGTTTCTGACTTACAGTGACCCTAAGGAGAACCTGTAATGATGGATACAAACCATTCTAACAGAATTTGCAAACTTTTGGCAATTGTCTCTCCCAGCCCACATGGGAAAGGAAGTGTCAAATCTGAGTGTGAAGAAACACCTCTGCTCCCCACAATTTTTGGCACCTTGAACTCTGTTCATCTCACAGTCCTGGGTTGTGCATCACTGGATCTTTTGAAATGTTGAAGAAAGCATGGAGGTGGGACCCCAAGCATATGAATGGTTCCAGAAAATAAGGTGTCCTTCATTTACAAAGGGCAGTGTAGTGTTAGCCTGAGCTACTGTTGTAAAGGTTTCTGGTTGAAGTCAACATGCCAAAGATATCAAAAGACCCGATTAAGATCTTTGAGGGACTGACTAACAGGTCACAAGTAGAGTCTGGAGCTGAAAACCCAAGAGGAACAGCTAACCATAGAAGCTTTCTTTAGCCTAGCTCTCAGCTTGGACTACAATTCTGCAGACTGCAGGAGCTGCCACATATAACTCCACACAAAACATGGCCAAGATCTTAAACTGATGAGTTCATGCATGGAATTAAATAGCAGTGGAGTAACCCTGTTAGAGAATTCTCCTTGTTGGAGAATTGTGACATTGCACAACCAAATGTACATCATGCCTCAGTGTGCATCAGTGCACAATGGCACCACATGCATAACTCCTCTTTTGCAAACTTGAACTGAATACAGCTGTTCTGCACCGGGGAGAAATCTCATACTGCTTCTGGAGTGGAATTTACACCTACATATGTAAACTTAATGCCTGCTTTGGAGGTCCCCCATTCATGAGATTGCCATAGGTTGAAGCCAACTTGGCAGCAAATGACAACAAGAATGTCACCGACAGGATGCCAACTCACCTTGAAAAAACCTATGGCTGGAATCCGGCATGGGATTTACATCTTTAAGACAATCTCGTCCCATCGACTTGAGTGTGTGAGGGGGAAGAATTCAGTAGTTTTGCAACAGTTGTATTCACTTAGGGGCTTCCATGATGTTACAATATATGGGTGTCTGGTGCACAAAGATAGGTAGTGGAATGACTTATGCGCCATGGCCCTGATGTGCACTGGGCATGATGTGCATCTGGACACTGGCTAGGTAGTGCTGGAGTGCAACAGGAACACCTAATGTGTATCAGAAGTGTCCAATGAACACCACAAATGCTCAATGTGCACCAGAAACCCCTGATGTGCACCACAAGTACCAGGTGTGCATTTGAACATGCTTGCCAGTGCCCAGATACACATTTTCATGATTCGCTTTGCAACATAGCTACAAATTCATGAAGTTATGAAACATAGACCATTATGTAGAATCTCGTCCTATGCATGTAGAAAAATAGCATCTTGGGAAGAAAGAGTCCAACCAAATCTCCCCCTGATGGCACAAGGCAGTCTTCTCCGATTTCGACTCCTTCAAATTCATTTTTATTGGGGAGTGGGTGATTTTACAGCTTCCACATGTTGGCCGTAGGTTGGCGGAAGTTGACGTCAAAACCATCTGGAGATACCAGCAGCATGGGAAGGCTCATCCTAGATCTTAAGGTGCTGCCTTTCTCCCATTAGATGCTATCTCTTTCAGAAGGCTCCTGGAAGGAGTCATTGCTCTCTCTCTCTCTCTCTCTCTCTCTCTCTGAATTTTCACCCCCAGCTGAATCCTTTGCTGGAGGCACTTGTGCATTCATCACTATGGGCTCCACCCTCTATATACGCATATGACACACTCCACCCAACTCTCAAGCCTTCTAATTAAGATCATAATGTTAACTCTTTTTTGTCCTGGTTGGGATTTCCCCCACCCATACACACTCCACAACATGGAGTTACATAAATTCCGACTTACTCAAGACTTGGTTCTCCACAACTCTAAACTCCTTTTTTGCTTGTTGGAAGAATTACCAAAGCTTGGTGGAAGGGTAGACTTTGGTGAACTGCAGCTCCCAGAGGCTCCTGACCAACATGGCCAACACCCAGCTCCCCACAAGGAATCCTAGTCCAAAAAGTTACTTTTTCAGCTGTTGATGATAGAAACAATCTGCCATTTCATTTTCTGGGTCAAAGCAAGCAAGGACATGGGCACTGCTGCAATGTTTTGATGGCAGAACCTACCAACCATGGTGTAGGCAAACCAGGATTTCAGAGTTAAAGTTCCTGGACCTTTATTTAATGACAAGAATGATATTATCACCTGGCAATCCCCTCAAGCTTTCCTCATCACTGTACAATTGGATGAAATCCTCACTGCAGTTGGATTTTCCCAGCAACAGTGAACAATGATAGATGCCTAGAGCTGGAGGTTACCACAAAGGCTATCTTGTCAATTGCTCTGCCATGCAGAAATCCACAGCTAAAGTGCCTCTGAGAGTTAGACAAGCAAGATCTGCTTTAAAACCTTCAGTGAAGAAGAGGCCACCATCTTCTGAGGTAGTCCGTTCCCCTGTTCAACAGTTCTTATCCTAAGAATTTTTTCTTAAGAACTTCTTTCTCATAATCTATTTGTTTCGACCCTATCCTCTTCAGCAGAAGGAAACAAGCTAACACCATCTTCCAATGGACATCCCTATATATTTAAAGGTATCTGTCTCAGAGAGCCTGTCTGGTGAAATGGTTTGAGTGTTGGAGACCAGGATTCGAACTACCACTTGGCCATGGAAACACACTGGGTGGCCTTGAGTAGGTCACACTTTCTCAGCCTTAGAGGAAGGCAAAGGCAAACCCCCTCTGAAAAAAATCTGGCCAAAAAAATCCCATCATATGACTTAGGGTCCCCATAAGTCAGAAACTACTTGAAGGCACACAACAGCAGCAACAACAACAACAACAACAACAACATCGTGTATCACTTCTCAGTCACTTCTCCCTTCTGCAAATTAAAGATAACCTACTCCCTCAAACACTTCTTATAGGGCTTGGTTTCCAGACCTTTGAGCATCTTCATTGCCTTCCTCTGCACACATTCCAGCTTAGAATACTAGAATTGTAGAATCTTAGAACTGGAAGAGACCACAAGGTCCACCTAGTCCAACTCCCCATCAGACAGCAGGAATACATAATAACAGCACTCCTAAAATGTGTCCATCCAATCTCTGTTTAAAGACCTCCAAAGTTGGAGAGTCCGCCACCTTCTGAGACAGTCTATTCCACTAACAACTCATATAGTAAAAAAGTTTTCCTAATGTTTAGGTGGAATCTCTTTTCTTGCCAATACTCTTCAGAAAGATCTATCCAAAATCCTTCAAATTTAGGATGGAAAGAAACTGGGATTAAAAGAAAGCAAAATCATTGGATTTTTCTAAGGCTTGGCATTCCCAATCATTATGTATGCATGTGAGACCTGGACTGTGAAGAAAACTGAAATACAGAAAATCAATTTCTTTGAGATGTGGTGCTGAAAAATTGTGCTGAGTGTACCATGGATGGCCATGAAGACAAACAAATCTAGAAGAGATTAATTCCAAATTCTGGAAACCAAATTGAGGCTGTCATACTTTGACCACATCATGAGAAGACACAACTCACTAGAAAAGACAATGATGCTGGGCAAGGCAGCATCAGTATCAGAAAGGTAGAAGGCAGTATAAAGAGTGGAAGGCTTTATGCCAGATGGCTAGACTGAGTCAGGAAGGCCACAGGTCTGACCCTGCAGGAGCTGAGCAAAGAGGTTGAGAATAAGGACACTTGAAGATATTTCATCCATAGGGTCACCATGAATCACGGTTGACTTGAAGCCAGTTAAGAACAACAACTCTGCATCTTTGCATAGCTGGAGCACCAATGTATAAGACCAGTTCCAGACTCTAACCTAATTCGGTATTCTTAGGCACAAAGTCACCGACTATCAGTTGTGTGTAATCCAAGATACAGCTTCTGCCCTCCTCTTTTCCCCACAAACCAATGGGACATCAGACAATAACTGTGTTAGACATGAATATGTATGTAGTGTCCTTTGCCCTGAATTCTACTGGATAATCCCATTAAATCAGTTATTGAATGTTGAGTCAACACATACCTAAATCTCATTGAATCAATGGATCTACCCTAGTTGGGAATAACTACTTGGTTCTAGACTGGAAACAATAGCACAGTTACATCCTGACTGAATCAGTTTAAGAGGAATTGCTCAATTTTTGATGACGGTCTTCTGTATCAACTGCAGTGGGAATGTTTTACAACCAAAAGACTTACAAATGAATCTTCATAAAACCTATCCTGTTATTATCCCTGCTTGTGTAGGAGGGGATGAGCAGCCATGGCTATTTTTTTCAAGTGGGCAGAAGCACAGCGGATGTGCTCAATGGAGAGAAAGAGATGGAGGGGAGGAAAATCTAGTAAATGGTAGGAATGGCTGGGATTGAAAGAGAACTCAAGGAAGGGGTGATGTTTGCTGGAGCAATTCACCTTGCAGGAGAAGATGTTGGGCATGGATTTTGGATTCCTAGGAACAGAGTGGTTTAAAACAATAACTTTCTAAGGATGGGTTGGTTCATGCATGTTGGTTTGGGCATGGAACCAAGTCATGACATGCAGGCAAAAATGAGCCATCATTCATTCAGGGTGAGACAGAACTTTCACAGCGATGTCAAACCAAGAAAGTGGTTTGAGCCATCAGACAAGAGCTATATTATGCTGAGTAAGTCACTTGGCCAGGGAGGGACCCTCGCTGAAACAGCAGCCCATAAGCTCACCTACAGGCCAAGTCCCTTTATCAGAGCAGAACTGTTTCTCCACCAAGTGATTTTAATAGGGAATTTCCTTTCCTACAACCAAACCTTACTCCATGACTCCAAATATGATGCAGTTACTCACAGACATGCAGAGTATATATTTGACTATAAGTTGATTTCATGTATAAATTGAGGGCAAGCAAGACTGTTAGTAGCCCATAAATGGAAGTATCAAGAAACACCTAAAATAGAAGACTGGCTGATGAAACTCATGGAGATGAAAGAAATGGACAGACTAACAGCATTTCTGAATCAGAAAGATATGAAAAATGCAGATAAAGAATGGTCTCTGGTAACAGATTATTGCACTAAGATATGGCACTGAGCAGGGAGAATTAGCGAGAACGTATTGGATTGATTAGAAATAATGGTGATGTGTAAATAACAAGTAGTGGGTAAAAGTATTACCCTTTTCTCGATAGAGAGTGGACAAATAATGATGACTAATAGTAGAATAAGACATAAACAATGCTATCAGTATATTATAAGATATTTTATAGTTAAGAGAACTATGAAAGTATTGAAAAGGACATGACAAACGAGATGACTAAATTTGCATTTATGTTTTATGTGTATTATTTAATGTATCATATAAATACAATTATTTTAAAAATGTGTAAGTCAAGGGCAGGTTATGTGGCCAACATTATGGATTTTGATATGACCTATGGATAAGTTCAGGGTAAAACTTAGAGGCATGTAACAAAGGATCTAAAGGATAAAGCAAAAGAAAACAATGCCAAAAAATGTAGCTGTTTATCACATGGAGGTTTTTGAAGCTCAGATCCGGGGTGACGCCTGGTTGAGCTATGCGAATTCACATTATAACGTGACTGTTTTATTACACCTAGTTGCCCTTCTGTTGCCCTTCCGAATCAAGGGGGAATTGAATCCAAGGCAAGTCACGTGATGCAGATTCAAGCAAAGCGGAGTGAGTGCAAATTGTATTACCACACCAGTGGGATTTAATGATTCGAATCGGCACCCTTGCGCATGTTCAGTGGGGGTCTGAACGCATTGTGACCTTGTACGTTTCCAGGGTGAAAAGGGTGTGTGAATATTTGCCTCGTGAATATTTCTGTGTCTTCTTCATCCCCCCTTTTTATTTTCCCTTCCATTTCAGCAATTTCAACACACACACACACACACACACACGCACACACACACACACACAGAGATAAACATACATATCTGTATATTCACATTCACACACATACACACATGTATATATTCCCAAAAAATGAGTTGCCCTGAAAGTTGCCCTGAAAGTGAAAGGACCACCGAAAGGAAATGGGGGGAAATTGCAGCGTCACATCATGGGAAATTTGCAACTGGGGGGGTTGCGGTGGTGTACCAGAGCAGAAGCAAAGTTGCATTCCACACCAGACCAATTCGGAGTGAAATCGAAGTGAGCTTGAAAGCGAATTCTGTGAATTCGCTTGTTACCGATTTTGCCAAAATGAGGGGTCACTTTGAAATCACTGTGGAAGCGCCATGGAAGGAGCCCCCATAGAAAGGAATCACATGTGATAACACATCATGTTATCGCATGAATTCGCATTGTTGGACCCATAGTCACGTCGGATCTGAGCTGCAAAAACCTCCATGTGATAAGGCTCATAGGCTAGATGCATAAGGGAGTAGAGGGGGTCAGTGTTTCCAGGACAAATTACACTCTTGCCTTTCACCAGTGGATGGTTCCTATACACACACACACACACACACACACGCACACGCACACGCACGAGTTATAGTACAGTACTTACATTGACCCAAGGATAAGTCGACTCCATTTTTGGGGGGCAATTTTTTTACTAAAAGTTCTAGACTTACATATGTGTATATGCAGTACAGTAGTTCAGTGGGAGACAGTTGTAATGGCTAGAAGGATCCATAGCAGATGATGATGATGTTGGTTATGATGTTGATATTTATTTATTTATTTATTTATTTCTTACCCACCTCTCCCCCTGGATCTAGGCAGGGAACAACAACAAATTAACAAATGCATGACATTAACTAAAAACACACATCAGTTTAAAAGGACAAATAAGATACATATTCAAACAATCCACATTTAAAATTCATTATTTAAATCAGTGCACAAAACTTTGGTTCTCCAAGCAGCTGCCGTGACAATGCTATGCCTATTCATCTACCCATAGGTAAACCAAGGCAGGCATATTATCCATTGTTTCCTATTGTCATGCCCTGTTTGCAGGATCCTGGCATGTCTTTCAAGTCTGAAGGCTCAGATGGAGAGTCTGGGAGCCCAAAGTACAGTATGTGTCTGTGGCTATGGCTGCAGACACAACTCCAGCACAACTCTGGCAAACCATACTGGAACAGAGTTCCCAGTGACCACGACTCTCAGATGAAGAGACTGCCTTACCAAAATCATGGAGAGATACCAGGAAAGAGAAAAATGTTGGCGCTCTGAATGTTTAAATAAGAAACACGGTGCAACTAGGAAGCACCTGTGAGACCCAGAGGAGCTATAAATAACCCAGCACCTCTCTCAATCCAGTATGGCTGACAACCATCTTTTTCCTTGGAAAAATGCCACGCTGGTACCTTGTTCTTTGATTGATTGCCTCTCACCTTGAACCTTGCCTGGACTCTTGCTATGCATTATCCTTTGGACTAAATTGTTTCTTGTGGATGTCCCAGATTGGGCTAGACTGTATCTGCTTTTCTACTGACACCTGGGTGCGTTTGGACCTTCTTTCCATCTCCTTGCATAAAGGAGGCATTTCAAAGCTGATTCTCAGTTTAAAGACTGATATTAAAACACCATCCAGTTGGTTTCTTGAACTCATAAAGGTGAGAAATGAGGGAGAAATGAGGGAGAAACATGAGGAAAGTATCATTGTTCATGACCATGGTTGTCTGGACAGAGCTGGAGATTCTGGTACTGGCATGTCAAGATGCATGTCTTGACAAATACAACTTTTAATTTGCTGTGTCTAAAACCATATATTATGACACAAACTATTGTCAGAATTTATTGCCAGATGACATATGAATTCCCATAAGACTGCCCTGACGTTTTCAGGATAATTAGGGTGAGAAACCTGGAACTTGAGTATAATTCAGAGGTAGGAATCATGTTGCCTTCCAGACGTTGTTGACTATGCTGAGAGTTAGGACTGATGGGACCTGTAGTCCATCATGATCCACCCCGCACCCTCAGGACAACAGGGAAGAATCTGTTAGACCCAAAGCTCAGACTAACAGTTACTTCCAAAAGAGCATATACAGCTATGGTTATGGAACAATCTGCCGGAGGAGCTCCGTCTCATCACGAACATAGAAGCCTTTAAGAAGGCACTAAAGATGGATCTCTTCTGGTGGGCATACCCACCTGACCTTCTATAAAGAACTTTAGAAAACCCCACTTCCGGTCACAACAGCATAACTGCCCGCTCTCCTGTGATTACTGTAATTGAAATTTTTATACTTTGTGATGTTTTTACGTTATGTATTTTAGACATGATTGCCTGTATAGAGATTTTTGGTTGTAATCCCACTTTGATCCGTTGGGAGAAGTGGGAAAATACAAATAAACTTATCATCATCATCATCATCATCATCATCATCATCATCATCATGAGAGAAACATATTTTCCTAGCATTATCCAGACTTCTCCTGTTTGTCTGTTTAATCTTCAGTTCATTCTGTTATTGCAGGTTCATTAGTGTTTATTTCGTCTCCCAACTTGGGGCCATGATGCCTGCAGGATTCTGGGAGCTGTAGTCCAAAAAGTGAACTTTCCCAAGCTCTGAGAAAAGTTTCGGAAGAGACGGTCCCCTTCTCTGACCTAGCAGTGTCCTCCTTGGTTGTTGGTTTGGTTTCTAACCTTGACATCTCAGTTTTCTATGAACACATAGAGCACACATCCTTGTGAAATCAGGCGTTTTTGTGCCAAGGGATTAATTCATCTGGGAGAATTTACTCTTGGAGGTCAACGCAGGAGGGTGGAACTGGGGCAAGAGGCAGACAGAAGGAAGCAGGAGTTGTGTGGGTGAGGAGCATGGACAGAAGGCCTCTGAGATCCTGTTAATGTTAAAGATTAACTACAATAACTCTAAGTAAAGAAGACATTTTATGAGACTTTGGGATCACTTTAACACGGAATAACAAAATCTGGGCTGGAAAAGGTTGTTGGAGCCTACCAGGCCTACAATAATTGCCAAGTCCTGGCCTTTTGTTATGAAGAATGGCTGATTGATCTCAGCAGCTGGCTTTGTAAATGGCTAGGAGATATATGAAGTCGAAGGCTTTCATGGCCGGCATCCATAGTTTTTTGTGGGTTTTTTGGGCTATGTGGCCCTGTTCTAGAAGATTTTCTTCCTGACATTTCCCCAGCATCTGTGGCTGGCATCTTCAGAGAATGCTTGCCTGGAAAAAAGTGGGTCTATATATACTGTGTGAGCCTGGGAATGGAGGAGTGATTTGCATGTGTTTTGTTCTGTGCTGATGGCTGGCCTCAGGCTGGGAGCCTAATACAAAGGAGGATTAATGTCTGCTGATTGGTGATCATTATCTGCTGGGAAAGCCCCTGACTCTGAGTGGTTTCCCATTTGCATTTGCTGAGTCCTTATTTTGCTATTCTTCAGGACTGGTAGCCAAGGATTTCTTCTTTCTGGTTGAAATTGTCCAGGTGTTTGTGGATTTCAATGGCTTCCCTGTGCATCCTGACATGTAGGGGTTGGCATGGTCCAGAACTTCAGTGTTTTCAAACAGTATTTTATGCCCAGGATGGTTTGTGGCATGTTCTGCTATTGCTGATTTTTCTGGCTGGCCCAATCTGCAGTGTCTCTCGTGTTCCTTGGTTCTTGTTTGTACACTGCATTTGGTGGTCCCTATGTAGACTTGTCCGCAGCTGCATGGTATGCGGTAAAGTCCTGCGGCTGTGAGAGGGTCTCTCTGGTCCTTGGCTGAGCAAAGCATTTGCTGGATTTTCTTCGTCGGTTTGTAAACCATTTGAAAGTTATGCTTCCTCACCACTTTACCTATTCTGTCTGTGACTCCTTTGATGTATGGTAAAAATACCTTCCCTTTGGGTGGCTGCTTGTCTTTACTCCTCTGGGATTTCCTGGGCCTGGCAGCCCTTCTGATGTCTGAGCCGGAATAATCATTAGCCTGTAGAGCTCGGTCCAAGTGCTTCAGTTCATCTTCCAAGAAGTGGGGTTCGCTGATGCATTTTTGCCCGGTCTTCCCACTTGAAAAGCTTGTCTATTTCCTTCAGGTCTAGTTTCTTGCAAGTCCTAGTCTTCTTCTGACTTCTGGACTGCAGTCTCCATTTTGGTTCATGACTGAGCCAATGTATAGGAAATACTTCACTATCTCAATGTCTTCATTGTCTACTTTAAATTTGTGGAAATCGCCTGTAGACATTAGTTTTATTTTCTTAATGTTTCCTTTTCACTTTCTTCCTTGAATTTCTTCAGCAATCATTCCAACAACTACATCACTTTGGTTCTTTAATAAAGCTTTCCTAGAAATTCTTCTTCTCACATGTCTGGCTTAAAGTAATGAGGCTAAAGCAAATGTCGCAGCCCAGAGTTAGCCTTTTCTTGTTAAGCGGTTTTGTATGACCTAGGTTAAACATGGGATGGCCCTGGCAAATTGGACTTTTGCAGGCAAAAAAATTTACACTTCTCTGCAAGAGCATTCTTGGGCAGCTTGGGGTGAAGGGTGTTGGTGCAGACAGAACCCGCAAAGCCCTTCCCCTCTCCTTTCATTTCACCCCAGCTGAGGTGTCTTCTTTCAGTTTTTGCCTCACTTTACATAATGGCTCCATGAGCTATTCGTATCAGCCACGACCTGCACTTTATATAACAGATTGTGCAATCCCAATTATGCAATCATGGGAGTTGTTATGTAATGAGTATGGCGAGTGATCAAATTCAGTGTGATGTTCTTCCTTTGGTGCAAACGGTGAGGACTCAAGAAAATATTTTCTAGGGTCGGAAGGATGTAAAGGAGGGTGGTCACCTTGGATAGTGCATAGATGAACATAAGAATCTCTCATGGAATTGTAGGACTGGAAGGAATCCCCGTTGTCATCAAGTAGCCAAAACTAGGGTTCTGAAGCTTCAAAGCTTTCGTCCTTCTAGGCAGGAATGTATAATTTTATTATTTTCCTCCCTCTTGCAAAAAAGCTCTTACAAACCACACACTTTAGGCTTTATTTGGGAAAACAAAACCCCAACATGTGCTGGGATTTTCACAGAGAAGTGAATTGTCAGCATGGAAATTATGATGTGCTTTGCAGAAATGTTACTTTTTGAGACCAAAAAATCATGCTTGATTTCTTTTAACTGTTCCCCCTGCAAACACATTGTGTGGTCCTCCTGCAGAATGAGCCTCAAACTGAGAAAATTCTCATCTGTTCAAAATCTTTTTCATCTTTAAGGAGAAAATAAAAAACCAGAAGAACAGAAATCACAGAATCATTCTAACAATAAAATCCAGCCATTCTAAATAAAATGATTCGAAATGCAATGACAATAAGTCTGGACCTTAGTCATACATGATGAAGAAATGATTGTTTTTGTAATATAGAGTTAACTTTCTCAATGGACTCCACTGGTCCATTTCAAACGGGATTCTTATGTGGCCCTTTAAGAGTACTATATTTACACAAGCAGTCAGCAGGTTGATTTGTATACTCAGAAAAATCCTTTTATAAGGCATATTGAACTTTGCTGTCTCCATAATCCATGTCTATAGCTTTCATAAAACCAGTTCCCATGGTAAAAGCCAGTTTGTGCTTGCTTCCCTATCAAGCTACCAGAACTCCAAAAAGGTTTTCTATTGGTTAGTCCCAACTCCAGAAGACCAATCAATTGCTGAATGGTAAGTCATTTATGTAAATTCCATTGATTCAATAGAATCATAGAATTTAAGAGAGATCTTGTAGCACCTTTGAGGCTAACTGAAAGAAGGCAGCATGAGCTTTCGTAAACTAATGCATGGTCCAAATGCATCTGTGGAAGTAGACTTTAATCTATGAAAAGCTTATGCTGCCAACTTCTTTCTTTCAGTTAGACTCAAAGGTGCTACAAGATCTCTCTACATACTGATCCTGTAGACTAACATGGCTATATCTCTGAATAGAATTTTAGAGTTGGAAAAAACTGGAAAGGGCCACCTAGTCCAATCTCCTGCCATGCAAGAATACCAAAGCGCTTCTGAAAGACAGCCATCCAGCCTCTGTTTAAAGATTCCCAAAGACAGAGAGTCCACCGCCCTTGGAGGTAGTCTGTTGAACAGCTCTTACAGTAAAATAATTCTTCCTAATTTTTAGGTGGAATCTCTTTTCCTGTAGTTTGAATCCATGGATCTGTGTCCTAGTCTCTGGAAGAGCAGGATACAAATCTGCTGCATCTTCAATAAGACACCTTTCAAATATTTAAACATGGCTGTCATGTTACCCCTTCTCTTCTCCATGCTAAATATCCCCAGCTCTCTAAGCACTTCCCATACGGGATGGTTTCCAGACCTTGCACCATTTTGGTCTCCCTCCTCTGGACACATTTCAGAGCTTGTCAATATCCTTCTTAAATTGTGGTACTCAGAACCAGACACAATATTCAAGGTGAGGCTTGACCAAAGCAGAATAGACTGGTATTATTACTTCCTTTGATCTGGACACTATACTCCTGTTGATGCAGCCTAGAACTGCATTGGCTTTTTTGGCTGCTGCATTGCACTGTTGACTCATGTTTAGCTTGTAGTCTACTAAGACCCCTAGAACTTTTTCACATGTCCTGCTTTAAAGCTTGGTGTCCTATATTTGTGTATTTCATTTTTCCTGCCTAGATGTAGTACAGTGGGTCCTTGTTATCTGCTGGGTTTTAGTTTCAGGACCCCCGTGGATAACGAAATCTGTGGATGCTCAAGTCCCATTAAATACAATGGCATAGCAAAATGACGTCCTTTATATAAAATGGAAAATTAAGGGTTGCTGTTTGGAATTTATACTTTTTT
>NC_056523.1:329701738-329779958 GCF_019175285.1 Sceloporus undulatus | reverse complement strand
TACTTTTTAAAAAATATTTTCAAGCCTTGGATGCTAAATCTGTGGATAAAAAAAAATCTGTGGGTAAGAAGTATTGATCAGAAGGAAAAGCGGTAAACAAATAAAAGTTTTATATTATTATTATTTATTATTATTATTATTATTATTATTAATCTGCTCCCCCTAATTGGTGTCATCTGAAAATTGGATAAAACATGCCTTCTATTCCATTGCCTAGTCATTTATGAAGATGCCAAACAACATTGGTTCCAGTCATTACTTCTCTTCATATGAAGAACAATCATTAGTGAGTACTCTTCTGGGTTTACCAACAGGTATGGACTCACCTAATTGTAACACTGTTTAGTGCACAGTTCACCAACTTGCCTGTAAGAAATATCATGGGAGGACAGTGTCAAAAGCCCTAATGATATCAGATACATCCACAGCACTGTAATTACACTGTAACTACAAATTTTCACTTTAACTACATATTTTCACTAGAAACCACATGAACTATGGCCGGTTACAGACCGGCACTTTAGTGCGTGACGGCACGCACTAGGGTTACAAAAGGGCGTCTTCCTCACCACCCTAACCCGTGCGTGCTCGTCACGCACTAAACGGGGCGGCCCTTCCATACGGCCGCCGCCGTGAGGACATCATGGCTGGCGCCGCCTCTAGACAGGGCAGTGCGGATGTGACGTCCTCAATTGCGGCAGGGCGCTAGGGTGGCCCTTTCCCATGGAACCAGGAACGGCTCCGTTTCGGAGCTCCTTCCTGGTCCGTGGTGGTGCTGCTTTGCTTCGTGGGCGCAAGCCTTCGAACGGCTGCGCCCAGCGAAGGCAAAGGGAGAAAGGGCCAAGCGGCCCCTTTCTCCCCCTCCCCGCCGCCGGCGGGGTGTCCTTGGGGCTTGAAGCCCCAAGGACACCCCTTTTCAGGCTGCGGGGAAGCGGCGTTTTGCTGCTTCCCCGCAGCCTGAAAAAGCGGCGGATCGGGGCCTCAGCGGCTGCCGTTCTGGCAGCTCAGGCCCCGATCCGGTGGGGAAGGGGCGGGTACAGCCCGCCTCAAAGAGGCGGTCTGTAACCCGCCTATGTACATGTAAATACATTTCGGTAATGCGTTTGATAAATTGTAATTAAAGATTGCTAGTTGTTATGTTACAACTATTGCCATTACATTCAGTGATATATGGGATTATGATTTATGAGTAACAGTAGGACAAAAAAAATTTACTAAGGATTCGTATGGTGTGGTACAAGACGGAGTCAATGTGGATGGTGGGACAACTTAGGTTACTGCACTGGGTGACACCAACCTTAGTGATGCCACTGAACAACTTTACTATCCTCCATTCAAGAAAAATTGTGTGACTTTTTATTCAGATAGGCTTTTAAAAGTTTTTAAAGAATGGGCAAGAGGGTTCTGTATTATTTTAACTGAACCGGGGTCCAGTGGTTAAATGCCAGTAATGCAGCCAAAATTTTGTGAGTTCGATCCACACAGGGCTCCAGGTTGACTCAGCCTCCCATCCTTTTGTAGGTCAGTAAAATGAGTACCCTGCTTGTTGGGGGCAATTGGCTTATACCTTGTAAACCACTTAGAAAGTGGTTAGCACTATAAAGCAGTATAAAAATGTAAGCGCTATTGTTCTTGCTATTTTTTAAAGAGCTTTGCACCTTTTTAATTGCCTTTTATTTTTTTTAACTCAGTGTATGAATTGTTGTAATACTGTTTTAAATTGAATAATCAATTTTAAAAGTTAAATTTAATGTTCACTTTTGTATGTTTTTAATTGCATTTTTCTCTTTAATGGTGAGGGAGTTTGAGTACTAATTTTTTGGGGAAAGCAGCTAGAAATAAATATGATGACTATGACAATGATGATGATGGAGGCCTGATTGGTGCCAACTTTGGCTTGATTCTGGCAACCAGTTAAAACCCAGCTTTTATCAAAACCTTTGGGAGTCTAACAATTTTGCTCAGACCTGTACAGGTAGGTACATGGTTTCAAATTGTTTTAATTGCATTCTAATCGTAAACATTTTAAACAGGTTTTTACACTGTTCACATTCTTTTCTAAATTGCTCAGAATTGATTTTGTTGGCATGCTGCCCTGAGAAACAGGGTAAAATGCCAGTGTTTTATTTTTTTAAATAGGTAATTCTGGTTGATCACAACGAGAAACAAAATGCTGGACTAGATAAAGCTTGATCTAATAATCCAAGCCAGGTCTTCTGCAGTTTTTCTGATGCTGTTGTGGAATTGCTCCTTCTGTCCATTTCTTCCTACTTTGCTCCTGCAGTTCCTTCTCAAATGACATTTTCAAATGAGTTCATACTCATATTTCACAGATGAAAATCAAGATACAGGTGACCAAGCAGTATCAAGAGTATGGTCAAGATGGCAAAAGTTATGGAGGAAGCACAGACCAGCTAGGAGTGGCTGCAGAAGTTTGCTTTTGCCTGAGTCTGAAGGGAAGGGCAAGACTGCCACTGTTCCTCTCCTGCTGAGAAAATTAAATGCAATCCAATTTTAAACTTCAGTTTGCAGCGATGGAAATAAACTGAGAATGAAGAGGAAAAGTGGGAGGTGAGAGAGAAAATGGGACAATTTAAAAGCAACTGAAAAAATGGGACAACAGGAATAATATTACTGTTCCTGCCAAATCAAGACTGTTGGAGGGTGTGCATGTTTTACAAAGAGAGGCTATGGCCATAATTCTGTTGGTGTCTCAAGCATCTGGTCACTTTTGTCTAATGTAATACTTTACTAAATGGTCTTTACTTCTGTGGAAAGAATTGGAATCAGGCTGTGAGATTTCCCTTATTAGCTTTTCTTTCATTCCTCCATTAGAATAACTTTGAATTTTATTTATAGTACCTGGCCAACTCATAAAACACAGAATAGAAAGCATTGACACACGTAATCCATTAGAATAACAAGACAGCCAGGAATCCTATGGTTGTCTAAAGCAGTGGGTCTCATCCTTTGGTTCTCCATTTGTTTTGGACTTCAGCTACTAGAAGCCCCAGCCAACTTGACCAACAGTCAAGAATTTTGGGAGCAGAAGTCCAAATCATCTGGAGAACCAAAGGCTGGGAATCACTAGTCTAATGCACATACATGTTTCACAGCAGAAGGGGCTGCACAGAAATCTGCATTCAGGAATCCAGGTTGCACTTGCTGTACCCTTGCCTATGTGGATGCACATGAGATGCACATGTGCCTGAAATGCATTTGGTTGAATTTGGTTGTACATTCAGTTGCACATTTGGGTAAGCAATTTATTATGCAACATCTCCATTCAACCCAAGGGTTGTGTAGGACAATCATAGAAGAGGTGTTGCCATTCAGTGGTTTATACTATCAACCTCAATGGAGGATCTCAGACTAAATTTCAAACTGGCTTCAGAGCGGGTTACGGAGTTGAGACTGCCATGGTCGCCTTAGTCGATGACCTCCGTCTGGCCACTGACAGAGGAGATATAACTCTGTTGGTGCTCTTGGACATCTCAGCGGCCTTCGATACCATCGACCATGGTATCCTTCTGGAACGCCTGGGAGAATTAGGTATCGGGGGCACTACGCTCCAGTGGTTCCAGTCCTATCTCTCAGGAAGGTTCCAGATGGTGAGGCTGGGGGACAGCTGCTCTCGGAAAAGAGAGCTTACATCGGGCATTCCTCAGGGCGCCATTCTGTCCCCCATGCTATTTAACATTTACATGAAGCCGCTGGGAGAGATCATCCGGAGCCATGGAGCCCGGTGTTATCAGTACGCTGATGACACCCAGATCTATCTCTCCATGTCTCCGACTGATACAGTGACTAAGGATGGCATCTCTCCTCTGGATGCCTGCCTGGGGGCAGTAATGGGCTGGATGAGGAAAAACAAACTCAGATTGAATCCAGAGAAAACAGAGGTACTCATGATAGGTTCCCCTAGCCCGGGCAGGGAAATTTCCCATCCAGTCCTTGATGGGATTAAACTCCCCTTGAAGGACAAAGTGCGTAGTTTGGGAGTACTCCTGGATCCATCTCTACAGTTATCATCTCAAGTAGATGCGATGTCCAGGAGTGCTTGGTATCAGCTCCGGCTGATACGCCAACTATGTCCCTGTCTGGACCAGGGGGACCTAGAAAAAGTAGTACATGCACTGGTAACCTCTTGCTTGGATTTCTGCAATGCGCTCTACATGGGGCTACCTTTGTATCAGGTTCGGAAACTTCAATTGATTCAAAATGCAGCAGCCAGGTTAATTACGGGGACATCGAGGTCCGAACATATAACACCTATCTTAAAATCTCTACATTGGCTGCCAATTCGTTTCCGGTCCCAGTACAAAGTGTTGATTATTACCTTTAAAGCCCTAAATGGCTTGGGCCCGGGTTACTTGAGGGAATGACTCTCCCTACATAATCCTCCCCGCACACTCAGATGTACAGGAAAATCCTTACTCAGTTACCCTAAGGAGAGACTGGCGAACACACAACAAAGGGCATTCACAGCAGTGGCGCCTTCTCTATGGAATGCCCTACCGGAAGAGATTCGCCTTAGTGGAACGGTGGAAGCCTTTAAGAAGGCTCTAAAGACTCATCTCTTCCTACAAGCCTACCCTCCCAATTCCGTCTGAGACCATCTCCCCCATATTGTCTTTCATATACACTACAGTAATTCATGGTTTTAATAGTTTATTATATGATTTTAATCTTGTTTGAATTTACTTTTTTTAATATGTATTTTTAGATGTGAATTTTTAATTGTTCTTATTGTCTGTTTTTAACGATATTGTACACCGCTTTGATCGTAGGAAAAGCGGTTAACAAATAAACAATTTATTATTATTATTATTAAATCTTCAGGCTTCTTTTTTCTCAAAGGACAAAGATTACCATGAATATTCCATTGCTTGATGAAAAAAGGTAAAACCAGAACAGTGAATGGTCAAATCCTGTTTGTTTTTTTAAAAGGAATCAATGGAAAAACTGGACCTCAAAGAATACGCTGATGTTATTTTTCCCAACTAGGGATAAACTGGATACAGGTCTCAGGATGCTCAAAACATGGTTGTTTCTTTAATAAAAGGTGAATCTACACTGTAGAAATAATGCAGCTTGACACCTTTTTAAGTGCTGTCGCTCCATGCTATGGAATCTTGGGATCTGTAGTTTGGTGTGGTATTCAGCCTGGTCTGTCAGACAGCTCTGGTGCCTCACCCAAACTACAAATCCCAGTATTCCATAGGATGGAGCCATGGCATTTAAAATGGTGTCAAATTGCATTAATTCTACAGTGTACTTGCACCTGCAGAAGCCCAATGAGTTTTGTCCTACAAATAATAATAATAATTTGTTTTATTTATATACCGCTATTCCAAAGATCATAGCGGTGAACAGCAAGTAAGCTAATTTGCCCCCAACAGTCTGGGTACTCATTTTAGCTCCCTCCTCGGAAGGATGCCAGCCTGAGTCAAGCTTGGGCCCTTTTGCTAGTCTTGAACTCGCAACCTTGTGGTTTTGAGTGAATGGCTGCAGTACAGGCATTTAACCACTGCGCCACCAGGGCTCCTATACTTTCAAGGCCTTCTTTATGGGGATATATAGATTCAAGGCTCAGAAATTTCTACAGCAGGAATTACTGTACGTACTGGACACGTTTTCACTTGATTTCTGAACTTTGATTCTAAATAGCCTCTGAAGAATAGGGTTGTCAAGTGTCCCTTATTCTAAGGGACATCTCTAATTCAAACTTGAGCCAGGAAAGAATGGGATTCTCCTCTAGCATGTGGGTGTCTATTCTCCACAGGTTGACAGAGCTCAAAGATGTAGCTGCGTTAGTCTGGAAAATCAGTATGTAAAGGTGCTACAAGATCCCTTTGCTCCATAGGTTGAGTGACGTAAACAGGAAGATTCTCTGACTCACCATTTTTGCTCCATTTCGGACAGGCGGTGGTGCTGGTTTGCACATATCCCATTTCTACGTAATGTCCTCCAGAGTTGCACCAGAGCATCCTTAGGCTTTCTGACCTAAGGACCACTTTGGATAATGGCTGCTGTAACAACTCAGTTCTGAATCATGTTGTCAGAAGACAGGGACTTATCCACCCACTATCATTGAAAGGAAAGGAGAGTTATCAATGAATATTTGACCTAATTAGCAGACCTGACGTTAGTAGGACTTCATAATTTCCCCAAAGTACCTTGAGCTCCTATCATTTACCCCCAAGATCCTTCCCTGTTTCGGGGTTTCAAGGTGACCTCTCTATTGGGCAAATGGCTGTGTTGACCAGTGGGTTCTATGTGGTAAAGCATAACTGGTTGGTTGTTGTTAACGGCTGTCAAGTCAACTTTGACTTATGGTGACCCCATGAGTGAGAGACCTCCAAGTCACCCTGTTATCACCAGCCCTGCTCAGGTCTTGCAGGCTTGGGGCTGCAGCTTCATTGATTGAGTCTCTCAATCTGGAATGTGGTCTTCCTCTTTTCCTACTGCCTTCTACCTTCCCAAGTATTATTGTCTTTTCTAGGAAGTTATATCTTCTCGTGATGTGGCCAAAGTGCGATAGCCACAGTTTAGTCATCTTGGTTTCTAGGGATAGTTCAAGCTTGATTTGCTCTAGGGCTCATTTATTTGTCTTCTTATCAATCCACAGTATCCATAGAGCTCTTCTCCAGCACCACATCACAAATGAGTTGATTTTTTTCATATCCATATCCATATTCTTTACTGTCCAGCTTTCACAGTCATACATAGAAACTGAAAATACAATGGCATGGAGAATCCTGACCTTAGTATCCAATGAAATACCTTTACACTCAAGGAGCTTGCTTAGTTCCTTCAAGACCAGTTCTGTCCACCTCCTAGTCTTCCAACTCCTTGGCTGCAATCTCCATTTTGTTTAATGACTGAGCCAAGGTTTAGGAAATATTCCACCGTCTCAATGTCTTCATTGTCTTCTTTAAAATTATGTAAATAACTATTTATTTTATAGCCCGCCCAATCGCAAAGAATCGGGGTGGGTTACAACAGTAAAGAAATTACATAACAATTAACAATAGCAATAATAATAACATAACAAATCACAATAGCAATAAATAGCAAAAAAGAAAAAAATACATAGCAAATAAAAACAATACAAAGAACAATGAAAAACATATGGCAATTAACATAGCAAATCAAAAATACAAAATTAATTCCCATCTTGGCCTCCCATCCCAATCCTAAAAATAAAACAGTATTCAACAATGCACAGTCTAAATAACATTACAATCTAAATCCAGGGCCCTTATCACACAACGGTTTTTGCAACTCCAATCCGAAGCTGTTCGGGGCCCAACCATGTGAATTCATGTTATAACGTGATAGGTTATTACACGTCGTTGCTTTCTATGGGGAGTAATTCCGAGGCGGATCCTAAGTCAATCCAAGGTCATTCCTGATGTAGGTGAATTTGGTGAACTAGTGAATTCAAAAATCTTTTTCCAAGGTCAATTCGAATCCAGTTCGAATGGTCTTGGTGTGGAATGCAACTTTGCTTCAGTTCTGGTACACTCCAGACATGCACACCACACACACAGCAGAGTCCCCACAACCCCAAAGGTGCCACATTTCTCATGATGCAGTGCTGCAATTTTGCTCCATTTGCTTCCGGTACTCCTTCAAGAATGGAGGATACATTTGGATGTGCCTGGGAGGGATGACTGACATGGAGGACTCCTTTGGATGTTGCAGAGAGGGATTGGATGACTTGACATGGAGGACATATTTGGATGTTGCAGAGAGGGATAGGATGAATGATATGGAGGACACATTCGGATGTTGCAGAGAGGGATAGGATGCATGACACAGAGGACAAATAAAATAGAGAATAAAATACAAGGGAAGAAGAAACATGAAGCTGTCATTCACGTGATGCTAGCATTCCCATGAAACTGGAACCAGGAAGTGGCTCCCTTCTTCACCCCGGAAGTGCAAAGGTTCACGATGCATTCAGAGCCCCACTGAACATGCGCAAGGGTGCCAATTCGAACTGGTGAATCCGTATGGTATATACTGGTGTGATAATTTATTTTGCACTCGCTCCGCTTTGCCTCAGGAATGACCACAATTTTGCTCTTCACGTGTGATAATTAATCACATTAATTGCCTTGAATTTGAATTGACTCTGCTTTCCCTTCCCTTCGGAATAGCTTTGGATTGGAGTTCCAATTTCACATGTGATAAGGACCATGGAGAAAAAAGAAAAGGGAGTGGACTAGGAGCTGGTGCTGAGCTAATGCTCTCCATGCTAAACACCCTAAATGATCACTAAAGCCCAGGTGGAAAAGGAGGCAGAAGCTGCCTCATTGGCGGGTATTAAAAAAGGGAAGGGGTGGCCTTAACACCTGCCATTGCTCTGCCCTCAGTCCAGGGCCAAGGCAAGGCTGGAGCCCAGGTGGTGAAGGGCACAGAAACTGCCTCTTGGACTTCTGGAGAGGCCCTTGGATCCAGCATTTAAAGGTGCCGCTCTCCAGACACGCCCACCGCACACACACAGCAGAGTCCTTGGGCTGCTCTTGGTCTTCTGAAGGCCCTTGGAGCTGGCATTTAATGGTGCCACTCTCCAGACACGCCTACCACACACGGCAAAGTCCTTGGGCTGCTCTTGGTCTTCCAGAGGGCTCTTAGAGCTGGCATTTAAAGGTGCCGCTCTTCAGACACGCACACCACACACACAACAGAGTCCTTGGGCTGCTCTTGCTCTTCCGGAGGCCCTTGGAGCTGGCATTTAAAGGTGCCACTCTCCATACATGCACACCAAGAGCAGCCCAAGGACAGCTAAATCACCTGTGGTCATTATTTTCTCAATGTTCATCTGTAATCCTGTCTTTTCACTTCCTTCCTTGACTTTCTTCAAGATTCAGTGATATGTATTTACACTTCAGGATCTCGTCTTGCTCCTGTGCATGTCACCAACTGGATGCCAACTCTGGATGGCAATTCTTTTTGCAAACAACAGCACAGGATTGTATAGAACAAACAATCCAGTTAATAGTAAATACTGTTTGTCTGGTCTTTTAAGGAATCAAATAAAAACCAGTTCATTAATGCAAATCAAGCATGGATGTGTGAAGTCAGTAATATTTCAGTAAATGTGCTTCTGGTTTGATTTGACATTTTGTAAATACAGTGTCACAGAGAATGGCACTACAGTGTGGTTGTAGCTCCCAGCATATGCTTGATGTAAATAAATGCTAATTAGCAATGGTTGTGTTGACACAGCAAGCAATTAAGATGGTATAAGTGCCTAGGAAAAGGATGTTAAGCAAAGTGTTTGGCTCTGCTCCACATGTCTTCCTCAAAGCAGATGTGACTGTGTGTGTCACGAACCAACAGGTTGGAAAACCCCCGCTGTGGAATTAATGTGCGGGAAGGAATCACAGAAGAGTCAGCCCTTGACCCTTGTTGGTGACTGGTTCCCTTTTGTAAATAAATAAATAAATAAATAAATAAAGCTTGGAAGTGGGAAGTGACACCAGGCTTATTTATCTAAGTAGATGACATAAAAGAGGGGAATGGTGCCTGATGATATCACAGATATCAGGTGATCTATATCACTCCAGTTGCACAGAAAACTTGAAGACAATGGCTTTTATCCATTGCTACATCCAACTAGAATAGAGCCACTGAATCACTTGAAATTACCAGGAGTCCTGGTGGCGCAGTGGTTAAATGCTAATACTGCAGCCACTCTCTCATAAACCACAAGGTTGTGGGTTCAATACCAGGGGCTCAGGGTCAACTCAGCCTGGCATTCTTCTGAGATCGCTAAAATGAGTACCCAGCTAGTTGGGGGCAATTAGCTTACACTTCGTAAACTGCTTACGAAGTGCTTAAGTGCACTGATAAGCGGTATAGAAATGTACTCGTGATTGCTATTGCTATTGCTATTACCTATATGTTGGCTTTTTATTCAAGAACTGATTGAATGGTTCTACTTAGTTGGAACTAACCAAGAGGATTCCAGCCAATATGTGAAGCATTTGCATATAATGCATGAGGAAGCAAAGGCACTTATTGAAATACTGACTCATCTGGAACAGTTATCTACATTTGGGGTGGGAATCATATAGTCTCCAAGATATTGTTGGACTACAATGCCCAGTGTTCCTCACCACTGTCCTGGTTAGTCTGATGGGAGTTGTAGTCCAATACCAACATCTTGTGGAGGCAATGAATCCTATACGGTGCCTGTACTTTATACTGCCAGAAGGGTGTCATTAGGGAGGTGCAGGGAGTATGGAGTGCACTGGGTGACACCCGAGAGGGAGGCTGTACACTTGGTGGGGTGGTATCCCTGTTGGGACTGGTATGGCTTGCTTACCTAGAAGCCATACCAAACCCTAAATGGGCTTTCCGGAGGCTGCAACATCATCTCCCAGCAGTGCACTGGCTGGGCAGGGGGGCAAACAAGCCAGGCATGGCAATGGGAAGGATGAAGGGAGGGAGGGGCAGTCCATCCTCCTTTCTGGGCACTTCCAACAGGTGACACCAACTGCAGTGATGCCACTGTGATGTCTAGACCAGCAACTCCCAAACTTTGGCTCCAGACGTTTTGGATGTCAACTCTCAAAAGCCCTACCCAGCTTGGACAGCAGCCAGGAATTCTGGGAGCTGAATTCCAAAGCATCTGGAGGACCAAAGTTTGGGAACCACTGGTTTAGAGCTTGGGGAAATTACCTTCTTATGGATTACATCTCCCAGCATGTCCAACCAGCACAGCCTATAGTGCCTGGCATGTTGGGAGTTGTAGGGAATAATGCAAAGAAAGTTTCTCAGACTTACTGCTACGGCTGGACAAGGCCAACCTGGCCTTCTAAGAAGTCGTATAATGATATTTTTGCACATGCTCCAAGGGCTCTTTAAAATTCTCCTACATCAAGATGAACGGCAATCCTCCATGGATGGGAAATTTTTTTTGGAGATACTGTCAACAGGTTGGCAACCCCCCTGCTGTTCAATTAATGGATGAAAAACAGTCATTGCAGAGTCAGCCTTAGCTCCTAGTCTTACACAGGTACAAGGCTTCGGAGATACAGTCTCTTCTCGACCCTTCCAGCTCTCTTTGCAAAGTGGTAAACATTTCCTTAATCCCTCCATTTGCTTTACTCATCCAAGAATATTTTTAAAAGTCTTCTTGGCCTGGGGCTTGCATAAGGAGACCCTGCTCTGATTTGTTGTGGTGGAAGTCTACTGGAAGGCCACATGTGTCCCCCAGGAGGACTGTTGTGCAAGCCAGTTGTTGTTTGCTGGGCTCTCCATCAAGGCTGAAACGTAGTAAAACAAAGGATTTCCCAAGTAATGTTTGCTAACAGGATTGGGGCTTGTTTGCTCTCAGCACCTTGGCCTGATAAGTGGCAACTCCACTGTTGTCTTCAAAGTTCTCTTCTTCTGTAAGGAAGAAGTATGGTTAACCTTTGGTCATGTTGGCAGGGGAATTGTAGATTCCAAATGTCTGGAAGTCCACCATACCACACTGAAAATGTTCCATCTGATCTGATTTTGGAAGCTATGTAATGCCAGGCCTGGCTTCTACCTGGGTGGGAGCCTACCGCCAGGGATCTCCAGGAGGGACTAGCAAAGAATTCTGCCTGACAACCTGAAGAGAGCAGGACTGCTAGTTAGGACTGACAATACAGAGCTAGGTGGGCCAACATATGATTCAGTATAAGGTCAGCTTCCTATGTTCCTAGCTAAGACATGAAGCAGATACTCAGTGCAGAGCTGGAAGTTTCTTCCTAAAGCCTCCAGTGCAACCGAGATTGCAGGACCATGAACATATTGCACATGGAAGCTTTGTTAGCTCTGTCCTTCTGGTCATGGCAACACTGCTCCCAATACAGTTGGTCGTTTGTATCTATAGGGGTTCTGTTTCAGACCCCCCAGCAGGGACCCTCCATTTTATTCTCACAACTACCCTATGAGGTCAGTCAGCGTAAAAGTGACTTTAAATCTGTGTGAGAGATTTATGAGTTTCATGGCTCAGTTAAGACTGAAATTAGGACCTCCCAAGTCATTGACACTCTAACCACTGCACCACACTAGCATGCTTGAAAGGCGGGAGTTTTAATAAGGGAATGTCAGCAAGTGAGGCTTCTAAATGGCTCATCCTCCAAGCCCACAATTCAGTGACACATTTTTTGGTCACCTCCTCCATTTGCATGGACATTTTCAATTATTCCCATCATAAAAGGAAACTGAATGATCTAGGAGTCAATCAAGACCAGAAAATCCACCTTGGACTCTCATCTTCAACGTATTCAACTTCCTTGAGAGAGATACCTTTTTTGCAATAGTTGTGCTGTGTAAGAGGGATCCAGGTCAACTTGACACAATGCCGAAGAGTGAGGAGGGAGCTGCATTTTGGGATGTCCCAATCGAAGAATGCTATTCACTGGCAGATCGCCACAGGAGATGACAGCATGAGTTAGATGTTGTAACGGTCTTTGAGGAGCCAAGTGTCTGAATAATCTAGCATTGCCCATATGCCCATGGAGGAATCAGGAAGGATAAAGGCATCCCAGAATTTCACACTGGCTGGCGTGGTTTTATTGGTCTTGCCAGAGTGCTAAGGAGGGAGGTGATGCCATAGAGTCCAATTCCACAGGTTAAAGGTTTCATAAACTGTAACCCTGTGACAGGATATAGGATGGATCACATACTGAAGGCATGTTACTTAAGACACTATCACCATAAAAGCCTACGCAAATAAAGTGCTGGAAGTGTTTTGATGAGAAATTGCCCTAGTCACAGGACAGCCTGAATCCTTTGATTAGTCCCCAATAGAGTTGACTCAACGAATGGGTCATTTAGACACTGACTATGATGGATTGTTAATGATGTGCGGCACTGTTCTGTTGATTTTTCTATTGCCTTCTAATGGGTTTTAAACCTTTTTCACTCTACATATTGTTTAACTTCTTTTAAAAATAATTTTATACATCTTTATTTTTGTCTTTCCACAGGCCAGTACAGTCGGCCCTTCTTATACACGGATTTTTTATACACGGATTCAAGCATACACGGTTTGAAAATGTTCCAAAAAAGTATAAATTTACCTTGATTTCCCATTTTTTATAAGGGACACCATTTTGCTCTGTCATTATATTTAATGGGACTTGAGCATACACGGATTTTGTTATACACGGGGGATCTTGGAACCAAACCCCAGCGTATAACAAGGGTCCACTGTATTCTGCATCAGCTACTTAGTTAACTGTATCAGTCTGTAAATGGATCTTGTAGCCCCTTTGGGACTAATTGAGAGAAAGATGTAGCATAAACTTTCGTAGGCCTATAACAATTTTTGCTCAGTTAGTTTCAAAGGTGCTACAAGATCCTTTCGCACACTGATATTGCAGACCAACATGGCTATGTCTGAATTAGGGTCAGACTGCTCCTAAGAGGCGGCTCTGTGCTGCCCCTGGAAACACTGGGTTGGGGATGGGACAACCGCATGCCACACCCCAATCCTGCAGGTCCACAAAGAAAAAGAAGCTGCAAAAAGCAGCTTCTTTTTGTGCCATGGAAAGGGCACCATTGCCGCTGCCACGTCGGCTCTTTGGTGCAGCGTGTCTACACACTGTGCCAAAGCCACAGCTTGATACTGCCCACCATGTAGTGAGGTGTGTGGCATGATGCATATCAACAACAACAACAACAACAATAGAGATTTATGATCATTCAGTAGATGAATAATAAATGAATGAGATCAGCAATAGCTGAGACCCTGCATTGTACTTGAATAGTTTAAATCTACATTTCAATCTGGCTTCAGACCTGGCTATGGCATGGAGACAGCATTGGTCACCTTGGTAGATGACCTCGGCAGGGAACTGGACAGGGAGAATGTGTCCCTGTTGGTTCTGCTGGACCTCTCAGTGGCTTTTGATAGCACCAACCATGGTATCCTTCTGGTTCACACTTCTGGGATGGGGCCTGGGGGCACTGTCTTACAGTAGTTTCAGTCCTTGGAGGGGCAAACTCAGAAGGTGGTGATGGAGGACTCCTGTTCGACTTCCTGGCCACTTCAGGTCCCTCAGGGTTCTGTTTTGTCCCCTATGTTATTTAACATATACATGAAACAGTTTGGAGAGATCATCTGGAGTTTTGGAGTGTGGTGTCACCAGTATGTGCATGACACCCAACTCTATCTCTCTTTTCCATCTGACTCTAAGGAAGCTGTCTCTGTACTGAACCAGTGTATGCTGTCAGTAATAGACTGGATGAGGGCAAACAAACTGAAGCTTAATCCAGACAAGAGAGAGGTGTTCCTGGTCAGTTGTAGTGCAGATCAGGGAATAGAGACTTTGACTGTGCTGGATGGGGTTACACTCCCCCTGAAATCTCAGGCTTTCAGATTGGGTGCGCTCCTGGATTCAACTCTGAGCCTGGATGCCCAGGTTTCAGCAGTGTGCCAAGGGTGCATTTGCACAGTTAAAATTAGTGTGCCAACTGTTCCCATTCCTTGAGAAATCAGATCTGGCTATGGTGGCACATGCCTTGATAACATCCCAATTAGACTATTGTAACACATTCTATGTGGGGCTGCCTTTGGAAACTGTTCAGAAACTTCAGTGTGTGCAAAGTAGCTTCATTGGCTACCGGTTCATTTCTGGGCACAATTCAAAATGCTGCTCATGACCTATAAAGCCCTACACAGCTTAGTTCCAGACTATTTGAGAGACCATATCTCCCCATACAGACCTTCTAGAGCCCTAAGATCTTCAGGAGAAGGCTTTCTCTTGGTCCAGCAACCATTGCAGGCTCGCTTGGTGATGACATGAGAGAGCCTTCTTGGTGACTGTTCCCACCTTCTGGAATGCCCTCCTTGCTTTCCTTCCATAGGCAGACAAATAAGATTTTATTCAGGCAGGCATTTAACGTGTAATCATGGGATCGGTTTGCTATATAGGGTGGATATCGTGGTTTTATTGTGGTTTTAATGTTTGTACAGCATGCCCTTCCCTTACGCGGGGATCCGTCCCCCCCCCCCGCGTAAGGGAAAAAACGCGTCTGCTCGAGCCCCATTAGAAGCTTTTTGCGGCTCCTTTTCGTGCCCTCGAGAGGCTGGATCATGGCCATGGCATGTGGTTGCCACAGCCCCAATCCAGTGTGAAAACAGGCGGTCTGTAGAGCCCCTAAGGCATTCTTGAGAGATGGCCATCCAACCTCTGTTTGAAGACCTCAAAGAAGGAGAGAAATCTGTTCTTAGGTCAAGAGGCTACTGTTAGAAGAATTCAGAAAAACAGAATGGTTCCCAATTTGCAAAGAGGACAGGGGTTCATTCTATCACCCTGTGTATTCATCTTGTATGCATAAAATATAATAAGAAAAGTAGGTTTAGCCTCAGAAGGAGGAGGAGGAGTAAAGACAGGAGGAAGGAACATCACAAATGTGGAACAATCACTAAGAAAGGTCAAAGATGAAGGTGCAAAGGCAGGCTTAATGCTGAGCACAAAGGAAACAAAAATAATGACCACAGAAGAAATATGTAAATTCAACCTAGATAGTGAAGAAATTGAAACAAGAGTTCCTGTATCTAGGATCAAACATCGATCAGAATGGAGACTGCAGTCAAGTAATGAAGAGACTAGAAATAAGAAGAGCAGCAATGAAAGAACTAGACAAGATCCTAAAGTTTAAAGATACACAACTGAGTACTAAAGCACTAAAGTCAGAATCATCCAATCCATTGTATTCCCCATCATGGATAAACACATATTTATCAATCCAGTCATATTCAGACACTTAGGCCCAGTACAAACAGGCGCTTTGTGGCACTCTGGGGCCAAAACTAGGGATCAGGAGAGTGGAGTGACTGCATGCTCCTGACCCTAGTACGTAACGGCACCATCATCATGCGGCCTCCCGTCTACATGGAGGCCACCATCATGACACAAACACGGCACAGCATCTGCACGTCATAGTTCCACGCTTGTGTCATTGATGCACGACAGTGTGCCAATGGTGCACTCATGGTGTCCATCGTGCACACCAAAAAGAACTCGCTTTTAGCGGGTTGTTTTTGGTGTGGAGGGAGGCCGCGCAGTTTGGCTGCTGCAGCATCCTTCAGGAGAAAAAACAGCTGCCTCCAGCCCACCCTTTCAGGGTGATCTGTCCAGCTCCTTAGCCATGTTTGTCTTAATCAATATATAAAGGGATTGTGATAACACCTGTAACATTTCCTCAGACAAAGAGGTTTGTAGCATAAGCTTTTGTAGATCATCTGATGAAGTAGATTGAATCTACGGGGTTCTGTGCTGCCCTTGGAAGCACCAGACTGGGGCCACGGCAACCTCATGTTATGGCCCTGATCTGGCCCTTCTGTGGCGCAAAAAGAAGCTGCAAAACACAGCTCTTTTTTGTGACGCAGAAAAGGCATCCTAGCCACGGTGGTGGTGGCTTTTCTCTGCTTCTTTGGCACAGAGCATGTAAATGCGTGATGCCACCTGCTATGTGGTTGCTTGGGCAGTGTCATGCCAGTGTGGGGTCGCCACGGCCCCCACTCTGCCCCTATGCTGGCTCTTTATGCCGGTCTGTACAACCCTATGAGAGCTTATGTTACAATCTTCTTTCAGTTGATCGCAAAGGTGCTACAATATCCCTTTGGTTTATATTTACTAAATCGGAGGCTAGCTTTCAAGTTACACAGAAGCCTTCTTCAGGATAGATATATTAAAAAAATATGGAGAAAAAATAGCACAAGTTTGGTCATATTTAATTTGAAATTAAAGTAGCAATCTGGAAAGAACAGTCTCAGTAACAGTGCCGTAGGCATTTTTTTTTTATATAAAAAAGGCAATAATCAGATGTGAGCCCAGTAATATTCAAGGTTCATTAGATCAAAGAAAAAGAAAAGAGGAATTTGCCATGTTACCTGAATTGCAAATTATCTGTATTATCAGGCTGAGTGTGTATTCTGTCTTAAGAATGCGTCACGTATTGTAAATATATAAATAAATAGATTGCATGCAGATAGGTGTGTGTGTGTGTGTGGGGGGTTATCAAGGGCTGTGTTTTGCAGAGGCTGGGTATTTTACTGCTATGTGTGGATGGGGTGCAGGTGCGAAATGAGCCATCCAGCTGCATATGGATTCTTTTGTGGCTTTGTACGTTGTAGGACAAATGATCTTTGTTCATGATATAAATGTATTTATACACGATGTGAGCTTGGTGGGCTGGATTATGTGAAGGTGTATTGCAAAAACTGGGTCGATGGCTGTTTGTGTGATGAAAGGGGGCTTATCTCTTTCAACCTCATGCACTATCTGTTGGTGACCTTGCTGGTGGGATGTTCTTGTAAGAAAAGGAGGGAGGGAGTGGTCAAGAGGGAGGGTGAACCAGAAAAAAATGAGACTTTGTGTCCTGGGAAGTTGCGCATCTGGGTCAGTTTTCTCTTGGTCAACTGCAGAGAAGACAAACCCATTTTTTGCCCCATGTCACATAGACATATATGGCCCACTAGAGGAGGAGAGAAAATTTTACTAACAAATTCTGTACTAGTGCATATGCCCACAGTCCTCAGGTTTTTGAATCTACCTTCCTGTTCCACCATAAATTTGGAGAAGGAGTTCCTATCTAAATGCTCCAAACCTGGCAAAGGAGAAGCGTGTTACACAAGAGAAGGGAGGGGGAGAATCATTTCCAAGTCAGCAGAGTTGCACAATTGTTTACTTTAAGTTTGGCTGTATTGGGTAGCTTCTCTGGGCACACCTGGCATGATGCAGTGAGGGAGTTGAACCAGAATTGGCCCTTTGGCTAGCAAATCACACATGGTTGATTCTCCCCATCTTTTCTTTTTTGCAAGATGGGACATGTCTTCATCTGTGAACATGAGAGCTGCTTACTTGGATTGGGTATGATCTTTTGCTTTATGCACTTTCTTCCGATTGACTTGGAGAATGAGTTCCTTTCATTTTGGACTATAACTCCCAGAACCCACCAGTCACTATGGCTACTGCTTGGAAATGTTCTATTTTGGACTACAGCTCCCAGAGATTCACAGCTGAACAAAGGTCCTTTTTTGGACTCTAACTTCTTGAACTCTCCAAACAGCATGGCCACTGCTTCCAAAAATTTCCTTTTGGGTTACAATTCCCAGATTCCTCCATTCATGGTCCTGGAAGAATGTTAATGCCCCAAACAGCAGTATGTAGGACAGTTGCACAATTCCCAAGCAAAGTAAGCTTTCTAACATAAGCAGCTGGTTGTTATTCATAGAGAGCAGCATTGTGATGAAACATCAGGGAGTTGCTTTGGTAAGAACACAGTTCCAGCTTTGAGTCAGACCAATGGTGTACTGTACTAGATGTGATCAGGCAGTTTCATGCTCTGCTCCCTGATCCTGTGGACGAGAAGTTGCAAACATAGCACCTGAATCAGCCTTCCCAAATCTGTGGCCCTCTTGGTTAATAATATAATATATTTATTTGTTTGACTACAGTTTCCATCCTTCTCTTACATGGTGGGCATGGTAGGTTTTGTAGTCAAACACATTTGAAAGGTACCAAGTTGGGGAATGTTGAATGAAACACTGTTTTTTATGGACACCAGAGACTGAAGCTTCTTTCATTATGATTTCTATTCCTCACAAAGCTCTGGGAACTGTAATTCCATAAGGTGTAGGGATCTTCTTCATGTCAGGAAAAATAGTCCCCTCCAATCTGCCACCCAAAAGGCCAGTAGGAATGGTAAGTACAGTACATATTTGCATAGATTTAATGCAAACACACTCTCCTTCATTGTCTGCTTGGCATGAACAAGATTCACATTCCATGACACAAGCACATGTTCCGTTCCACATTCCACAATCACAACACTGTGGCTGGATGCTGGAGTTTTAATCTTTTCCACCTAAAGTTACCAGGCCAGTTCTATCAGCAAACACAGAATCTATAGGGAGCCCTCCACCTTGCTGCTGTCTTCTGTTTGTTCTGCAATGCTGGCAATAGCCAAGGGAACTCTAGCCAAACAGCCCTGCCCAGTGCCACCTTCCAGCGAATGCCAGCCCAAATTCTGCAGAATTAATCCCAACAGCTAATGTAGACTGCAACTGACAAGGACTGTGCTGGTTTTCTTACTTCATACTGGAATCCTAGCAATCTGCGAGACAATGGGGCCTTTTAAGGCCTGTTTACTTAAGGTGTTTTGCTCTTGACTGGATATTCAGATGTAATCCAGGGATTCTTGTCTCTGCACATCTTACAGGTAATCACATATCCTAGAAGGACTCTCAGATTTCATCTTGCAATTGTACAAATTGCACATTTTTGCCCCGTGCCAGCTCCACCTTGCACATTGCGTAGCATGAGTTCTGGGCACGCTCGGCCCTTGGGAAGTTACTTTTCGAGAAGCAGCCTGTTCCCATTACTCACTGTAATATTTGAGAAATAAATTCATCATTGTTTCTGATTATGATATGTCAAGTGTTTGTTCTTGCTTGTTATTTTTTTCTGTTACTTTCGATTAGGGTTTCATCCCTGGGGACTCCAAAACGGGAAAAATGTAGGAATCGTTTAAAAATGTAGGACTTTTCAGTGTGTTTCCTGGCCAGGAATTAAAAAAAAAAAAGTCCTACATCTTTAAACCTTGTACAGGCCTCGGCTGGGGTCTGGGAGACAGAGTCACCCAAGCCCCAGCGAGGCCTTGGAGGATCACGCAATCGCGGAGCCCAGCCAGGGCCTAGCTGGGGCTTGGGAGGAAGCATCCTCCCAAGCCCCAGCCAAGCCTGGAGGACTACGCGATCGTGGAGCCCCAGCCAGGGCCTAGCTGGGGCTTGGGAGGAAGCGTCCTCAAGCCCCAGCCAAGCCTGGGGGACTCCGCAACGCGGAGCCCCAGCCAGGGCCGTGGGGGGGAAATCCGGGGGAATCCCTCGCCTCCCCGCCGCCAGCCGGCCACCTTCCCGCCTCTCTCTCCTCCCTGTGGGAGGAGATGCTGCCTCCTCCACCTTCGCTCCTCCGCGCGGCCTGGGGGAGAGGGGCGGAGAGGAGGGTGGCTGCGCGCGGCGGCGTGGGAGGCACCGCTCCAGCTTCGCTCCTGCGCCCCAGGGGCCTCACTGCCCTCCTCTTCCTCCCCGCCTCCCGAGGTGGAGGAGGAGGGCAGGGAGCCTGCCAGGGGCGCAACAACCCAGGCTGCAACCGGGGACTCCCGGTTTTGGGGCCGCACCCGTGCCGGGAGGGGCCCCGGCCCCCAAAATCGGGAAGTTCCGCGTTGCAGCCGGGTTATGGCAAGCCTACTTTCGATGGTTTTGCTAAAATAAACCTCAGGGTCAGTGGAGGGCTGGAGGCTTTTAGTCCGTGGCTTGGTGAATTGCTCTGGGTTTTCATTTTACTTTAAAGGTCTGTCCAAGGGTCCTGAGTTTCTCAGCAAAATATGACCCCAAAGGCTATCTATCAGCCTACTGCGAGCGAGAAAGCCAATGTAAACATCCACTTTTGTTTAAAGGTCTCGCACAGTTCCTTTACAGTTTGAGTAAATTTACAAGCAAGATTCATTGGCTCCCCCACAGGATTCCAAAAACACTACTTAGGTCAACAGCAATGTGACATAAAATTAAACATGCCAAAACTGCAAAAAGCAGCTTTGAAGCTATTTGCAACTTGAACTCTGGTTGAAAGTTCAACTGTAGAAGTATAAAGGTTATTTCCGTCATAATCTTGGGATTTGCATCCTTGGCTGTTTATTTACTTTATATGCCACCTTTCTTCTGATGTAGGATCCAAGGAAGCTGAAAAAGGCTACAAACAAAGAATTCAAAGATATAGCTGTGTTAGTCTGTAGAGTCAGTATGCAGAGAGATCTTGTAGCACCTTTGAGACTCACTGAAAGAAAGAAGTTGGCAGCATGAGCTTTCATAGACTTAAATCTACTTGTTCAGATGTATTAAGTCTATGAAAGCTCATTCTGCCAACTTCTTTTTTCCCCAGTTAGTCTCAAAGGTGCTACAAGATTTCTCTATGCTACAAACAAAATTAGCTAAAAACTTTGATGGTTAAAAAAAAGTCATTTTAAACACAAGGAAACAGACATGACAATAAAATAGCAATCAGACTTGATGATTACGCCTCCTGGCATGAGAAATTCAAGTTCTTTAGGAAGAGATATGGACTCCTTTGATGAGCTGATTCCAACCTACCAGCCAGACCTGGGAGTGATTTAACTTTAATGCTGGGAGATGTCAAGCACATATGGGCTTTTAAATTCTATGTTTGTTTCATACTGCTACATGCAGTTAAAACATGCTTAGGTGTAGGCAGACCTTTGGCAAAAGGGAGGTGCTCAAAGGAAAGGATCTGCCTTCACCATTTGGATACGACACGTGGAATATATACCATGCAGATCTGAAATGGAGATTGCACACAAAATGTCTTACATTCTATAGTTAACCTTTCGGCCTGAATTTGCTTCTGGGAAACTTTCCAGCATTCATGCATGTGCAAAAAGATCAAGGGGGAGAGGTCAGGAGAGAGAGAGAGAGAGAGAGACAGGAAGACAGATACACTACCAGGCAAATCAGGTGTTGTCAATCATTGTGGCGCCATGAACTTTAAAAGCGCATAAATGCTTTGACATCTCCCAGCATTAAAGTTAAACCACTCGCAAGTCTGGCTGGCAGGTTGGAATCAGCTCATCAAAGGAGTCCATATTTCTTCCTTAAGAAGTTTCATTTCTCTTGCCAGATCTTCAAATCTGAATGCTTCCCTTCCCTTCCAAGCCCATTGTTGCATGTGAGGTTGGCCATGGTAAGAGAGGTTGGCATGGCCAGCCATCTGGCAAGGCCCGGAACCCCATATTTGTGAAGCCTCCTCACCTTGCCTCTCATATTTTCTATATTTGCTGCCTATTGATCTGCTCCCCTCCCTCCCCACAACTGCAAATAAGGAAGCAATTAAAAAGAAGAAGAGCAAAACATTTTGTTATCTGTGAAGTCAAAGGCTTTCATGGCCGACATCCATAGTTTTTTGTGGTTTTTTTGGACGATATGGCCATGTTCTAGAAGAGTTTATTCCTGACATTTTGCCTGCATCTGTGGCTATATCTGTGGCATCTTCAGCGAATGCATTTTGTTATCTTGTTGTCTGGTTTCAGAATGGGGTGCCAATTGTGATGCCCAGAGGCAGAGGGAACTGAATGTGCAGCTAAAATGATAGCAAAGTATTATTGAGAGCATTCAAGAAATGAGCTTTGGAAAGACTATTCTGCAGAAATAATCCAACTTGAGACTGCTTTAACTTCCCTGGCTCAATACTAGGAAATCCTTGGAATTGTAGTTGATTGTGGCACCAGAGCTCTCTGACAGAGAAGGCTGAAGGTCTCCCAAAACTATGGTTCCCTAAATTCCCTAGCATTGAGCCAGGGCAGTTAAAGTAGTGTCAAACTGGATTATTTCTGCAGTGTGTTTTGGACCATTGCCTTAGGGTCAGGTGAAACCAGCAGTGGGTTTGGGACCTATGTTATATTACATTTTATAGCAGAGATAGCCAAATGGTGATCTAATCTGCATTGCAGAAATAAAGCAGTGTGACACTGCTTTAAGTGCCATGGCTCAATGCCATGGAATCCTAGGATTTGTAGTTTGTTGTGGCACCAGAGTTCTCTTACAGGGAAGGCTAAATATCTCACAAAGCTACAAATCCCAGAATAGTATTGAGGCATGGCAGTTAAAGCAGTGTCAAACTGCATTATTTCTGCAGTGTAGAGCAGTCCTGTGACCCAGGAGGTGTTTGTGACCCACAATACCCCCAAAGCCCTGCTTCTCCCCAAGTTTTGTGAGAGCTGCAAATTGTCCCCAAACCTAGCCACAAACAAATAAAGAAACAAACAAAAAAAACCCCACCTAAACAGGCAAAATATTGGCCAAAACAAGGGAAAAGGAATTGTAAATTAAAGTGGCCCCTTAGTATCCACTGGGTTATGGTTCCAGAACCCCCTTGTGGATACCAAAATCCACGAATGTTCAAGTCACATTAAATACAATGGTGTCCTTTATACAAAATGGTAAAATCAAGGTTTGCTTTATATTTTTAAAGGTATTTTCAAGCAGTGGATACTGAAATCTGTGGATAAAGACTCCATGGGTGCAGAGGGGGGTCCAGCCCACAACTGGGGTGAAGAGGGTTTCTTCCTCCTGAGATATGAGGGGGGAAATGTGGATATTATAAGCCTGGAGCAATCCAAAGATGAATACGTCTTCCCAGTTGGTCCCCAAAAGGAAAAAGAAGCCTCTTTAGAGGTGTAGAGGTCACTGGGTCAGTGGGGCTCTTTCCAGATCTACTGCAAGAGATCTCAATTGGCAGATGGATTTTTCTTGATCCACCTCATTTCCCTTGGGAGCTCATTATATAGTTGATGTCACAGGGTGGAGGAAAGAGGGAGAAGGCAGAGATGCTTCCAAGATAAGCTCACCCAGAGGAGGGAAACCTCTTCAGAGTAACATGGAAATCTGAAACACCTGAGGTTCCCTTCTGTGGGAAGTAAGTCCTGCCTTCATGGGCCACTGATGTTGCATTACATCCCCAGTTGTGATTTTATCATGCAACCTGCTGGTTCAGTTCACCTTCTAAGGGTGTAGTCACACTGCAGAATTAAAACAGTTTGATAACACTTGAACTGCCATGACTGTACCCTACCGATTTGTAGTTTGGTGAGGTATTCAGCCTGGTCTGCCAGAGAGCTCTGGTGTCTCCCCAAACTACAAATCTCAGGATTCTGCAGGAGAGAGTCGTGGGAATTAAAATGGTGTCAAGCTGCTTTAATTTTGTACCTGAAAAGGTGCTACATTTTGAAGATGTTGGACAGTTCTTCCCAAGACCAGCCCTTCCTACATCTAAAATGCCAACCTGTGGCATTTCAGTTGGTATTTTCTTCAGTTCAGTTCATGGCAGCTGAAATGGTATCAAGCTGCTTTAATTTTGTACCCAAAAACACACTACATCTTGAAGATGTTGGGCAGCTCTTCCCAAGACTGGCCCTTCCTACACCAAAAAATGCCAACCTATGACATTTCAGTTGGCACTTTCTTTAGTTCAGTTTCTTGCACTGGCATGATAAAGGTTTATGAGGGATGAGAGGAAGAAGACAAATCTTCTCATGGGATCTGGTTCCATCTTTGAATAATAATAATAATAATAATAATAATAATAATAATAATCTTTATTTATGAAGCGTTGTAAATTTACACAGCGCTGTACATACAATCTTTTTAGTTAGACGGTTCCCTGCCCTTGGGCTTACAATCTAAAAAGACATGACACAGAAGGAGAAGAGAGCAGTGGAGGGAAAGGGTAAGAGGTCCAGCAGTTCCTCTCTACCTCCGAGGCCTGGACCAAGGCAGATGGACTGGAGGGAGGGCTTCGCTTCAAAATGGAAGGTTAATCTTCATCCAGGGAAAATACATACTCTCAAGTAGGATAATACATATACAATACATAGCAATACAAGAAATGGTTTGATAAACAGGCACTAAAAGAACATCAGATGGTAAGCGACAATTATGCAATGCCTGGGAAGGCTTCTCTGAACAGGATGGTTTTCAACTCCGTTTTGAAGCTAGTTAAAGAAGTGATGGCTCTTGCTTGTGGGGGAAGAAGGTTCCAGGAGTGAGGGGCAGCAAGTGAAAAGGGGCGAATCCGGGATGGGGCAGAGGAAATCCTGGGCGGAGACAGCAGACCTTGACTACCAGAACGGAGGGCCCTGGTGGGAAGGTGAGGAGAAATAAGGTCTGATAAGTAAGGAGGGGCCAGTCCATGGAAGGCTTTAAATGTCGACAGCAGGAGCTTATACTGAATGCGGAAAGGGAGAGGGAGCCAGTGAAGGGATGCCCTTCACATATCCTGCCCTTCTCCCAAAACTGGGAGTCAGTGCAGCTTACACTATTTTAATGTGAGAAGAAGCAACCTGAAAATATCATAGATGGTCCCCTGTGAAGGGGATGGGGAGTATAGTTCCCTGTGTGCCACAGCATTGTTCCCACTCCTACCCCAACTGGATGTGATATAATAACACTTCCAAATCTGGAGTTTGCACCCAAATTGGCTAGATTTCCATTTGAATATATTTTTAGGGGGCTGTTGTGGAGCCAGCATGGTATAGTGGTTTGAGTGTTGGACTACAACTCTGGAGGGTTTGATTCCCAGCTCAGCCATGAAACTTACTAGGTTACCTTGGGCAAGTCACACTCTCTCAGCCTCAAGGAAGGCAATGGCAAACCCCTTCTGAACCAATCTTGCCAAGAAAACCCCATGTTAAATTTGCCTTTGGGTTGCCATAGGTAGGAAATGATTTGAAGGCACACAACACTCACCTACACACATGCTGTTGGTAGCAGAAGGCAAGAGGATACAAACAGTTTGTTACAGTTTGGGTGGTTTGGGGACATTTGGGGGCTGGAATATCAGCCATTTGGAATATCGAGGCTTTTGGAGAGTCCAGGGGTTGCGAAATGGAGTTTACAGGGGCCACATGTGGCCTGCAGAATGCACTTTCCCCACCTTTGTGCAATGGAGATATGTGCAGCTTTGCACAAAAAGAATGCCAGTGGTTTGATTTGGACTCTGAGAGACCAGGGTTTGAACCTCCACTCACTCATGGAAATCTTGGGTGACCTTGGGAAAGTCACACTCCCTCAGCCTCAGGGGAATAAATCCAGCTGAGACTACTCTAGCACAGGGTCACCATAAGATGGAGTCAACTGAAGTCACATAGCAAAGTTTATTCCATGCATCTGAGGAAACAGACATGGGTCTAATCTGTACTGCAGAAATACTGCAGTCTGACACCGCTTTAACCACCCTGGCTCCATGCTATGGAATTCTGAGATTTGTAATTTTGTTATATATTATATATTTGCTATATATTCAGCCTTCTCTGTTAGAGAGCTCCGGTGCCACAACAAACTACAAATCCCAAGATTCCATAGCATGGAGCCAGGGCAGTTGAAGCGGTGTCAAACTGCATTATTTCTGCAGTGTAGGTTAGACCTAAATCTATGAAAGCTAATGCTACAACTTCTTTCTCTCAGTTAGTCTTAAAAGTGCTACAAGATCGCTATACATACATAACATCTGGTGTTTGAGTTTGAGTGTTTGCAGTATGACGCCTAGTAGTTTGCGAGGTCTGATATGTAATTTGAGATTCAATAGTTGGTTGTGTGTAAAGAGCCCATGTGGTGTAGTGGCTTGCGTGTTGGACTAGGACTCTGAGAGATCAGGGTTTGAATCCCTACTCAGCCTTGAAAAACCACTGGGTGACTTTGGGCAAGCCACATGTTCTCAGCCTCAGAGGACAGCAAGGCAAACCCCTTCTGTACAAATCTTGGCAAGATATCACTTTAATAGCTTCACCTAGGGTCACCATAAGTCAGAAAAGATGTGAAGGCACAAAACAACAACACATAAAAAGCTAAATGTTGATAGATCTGGGCCCCCAGAACAGGGGTCTGGATAGGATGGTTACCATTAAAATTGGCATACATACCAACGACATCCGATACATAATATAGAAGTATGAGTTCCTATTGGAAGATGTTGCCAGATGTAAGAATACTCCAGTGTTTTCCTTTAAATGTAAGCATAATTTGAAATGCATGCTAGCGCATAGTAAATTGGGAATCTTAGCACCAAACCCTGATCTTACTTTAAATGGAAAGAGAGCTGAAAATTAATTTCCTTGCGGCTGCTATCATGTTCATTCCAACTGCTGCAAAAGTCAGGGTTTCTTCAGTCCCTTTGGATAACAAACAATATCATATTGTTGATTTGTTTCCATAGAATATATCATATAATATATGGGCCTGCATTTTATTGGTAGTTTCCACTATAATAGGTCCATTGAATCAATAGAATTTACTTCTGTGTTGACACACTATTTAACAACTGATTCAGTGGGTTTCTACTAGTTGGGGCTGATTAGTAGGATTCAGGACGTGGTATAATAAATGTAAACATACATGTTATATTCCCAGCTTGACCAAGAAACCTACTGGGTGACCTTGGGCAAGTCACACTCTCTCAGCCTCAGGGAAGGCAATGGCAAACCTCCTCTGGACTAATCTTGCCAAGAAAGCACCATGATAGGGTTGCCATAAGTCAGTATGGTATAGTCATTTTTAGTATTGGACTATGACTCTGGAGACCAGGATTCAATTCCCAGCTTGGCCATGAAACCCAGTGGGTGACCTTGGACAAGTCACACTCTCTCAGCCACAAAGAATACCCTGAGGACAGCTATCCATGGCTTCAATATAATAATAATAATAATAATAATAATAATAAAATTAGATAAATTCTAGAAAGCAAACCTTGATTTTGCCATTTTACAGTTGGCCCTCTGCATCCACAGATTGTTTTATTCACAGATTCAAGCATCAACGGATTGAAAATATCCCAAAATATATACATTCCAATTTGCAAGCCTAGTCTTTGCTATTTTATATAAGGGACACCATTTTACTATGACATTGTATTTAATGGGACTTGAGCATCCACAGGTTTTTGTATATAAAGGATGCCATTTTATTTGATAGCAACGTGTTTATGCCATTGTATTTGCTTTAATTTTAATGGGACCTGAGCATCCATGGATTTTGGTATCGATGTGTGGTCCTGGAACCAAACTCCAAACCAAGGATCTGCTGTATTGCCTGTTCCAAATTGTGTTACAATTGAAAGCAAGACTATGCAACCATTGCCCGAGCTATAAAGATCTATGTTGACTTTCCCACTGCCATGCAAAAACCCTTGGCTTCCCTTTGGATGGGACTTGACTTCATAGTTTACTTAGCATAATGATTAATTGAGGGCCATGGAGCAATGATAAGCAGTAAGGTTACATTACCTCTTAGCTGATTGCAGGGTTATTAAAGTATTAAGCTGAAGAACGTAGTAATCAGACACGGCGTTTCCACCCACTTCCTTACATCTGGGTCTTAGCAGGATTTCCTTCATTGCTTTAGCTAAAATGAAGGAATTTTTAAAATAGAAGTTAATATGTTTGCCATTCCAGTTGCTTTATTGGGGATGTAGCTGAAAAGATTTTGAAATATTAGCATGATTTTGGAATATCTTCACTCTGATGACAGGCATTTAACCAAAATGAGAGATATCTACTGTGTGGGTTGATCCTCTATAAATTTACTTGGAAGTAAGGTCCAGTGAATTCTTTGGCTAAATTGAAATTAAGCTCAAGTCAGTGTGCCTGATCTCATACATTCTTAAAGTGGGGATCAGACCCACTGAAGTTATGGGGCATCCAGATACAGATTTTATAGTGGAATAGCCTTGCCTTACTCACAGAATTTTTACAGGGGGTCCAAATGTTATCATCTTCAGTTTGCATCCACTCTATTTCCTTACGGCTGCTCCCATCTTTTTAATGACTATAAAATTAATCAATCAATAAAATTAATTTATCAATTTATAGTAGCTAAATCCCATAGGGAGAGAAAGATAGAATAGCTGCATGGTGTCTTTGGATGGATAGTACTAGGAGGTCTCCCCCTGAAAGTGTCCTCAGCTGCATTTATTTCTGAGGAATCATGTATTGGGTTTGACCAGATGACTAGATATATCTTGCTTGATTATATCAATTGGGAATAGCAGGTCTGATTAATTCTATGGCTGTATTCAGCTGAAGCTGTCTTAGATCCCATTTGGGGAGAAAAGCAGGATATAAGTGAAATAAATAAATAAATAAACAAATAAACAGGTTGAAGAAGAGGAGCTACACATGTGATGCCATGTGCAGGGTTGTGCATGAACATCAATGTGCAATTTAGTACAATAAATGTACTAAATCTACATTTAGTGGCACAGTATCACAGTTCACTGTTGGGGTAGTTGCACGTCTACCATGGGAGCAAAAAGTTATACTCCATCTAAACGATTCAATGGGTCCACTCTAGTTTCCAAACAACAGAATCCAGGGCTCCATCTTTGCTTTCCAGGCTTAGCTATGTGGATATTATTTCAGCTGCCTTCTTTCCTAGGCAATAGCCTTGCCAAGTAATGCTTCAGCTCCAGAATTGTGCAACCCAAGAAAATGTTGTGCAACCCTGCGCATACTAGTGCCACAGGCCTGTGGTTTTCCTGCATGTCTTCACTGCAGTGACTAATGCACACGACACCTCTGGTTGTGTCATTGCTTTCATTGGGGATAGATGTAGTTGAGTCATCAAGTAGAGTAAGCCCCAAGTTAGATGAATGGGACAGAACCAGAGGCAAATTACAGCGTCAATGCCCCTGACAACCCTTGTCAGCTGACCTCAAGAAGCGAATGGATCATAGAGCTTTTCAGAGAACTGGTTCTTACAGGATTAAACAGCCTTCTGTATCTCTCTACCCTTCAGGCTTCTCTCCATCATGACATTTGTAGGACTAGTTCACACATGCATGTAGTTCGTCACTTGATGACTGCAACATCCAGTAAACGCTTCCATGTGTGACTGGACCCTTACTGACATAATCCCATAGACAGAACTTTTAACAAATAGAAGTAGATGCCAAATTGTTATTGGAATTTCTTTTCAGTGGAGTTGGTCAGGTCACACACACCAGGTTCACACAAGTGTTGAGAGAGCAATAGGCAAGCATGACTAAGAAGTCCCTTAAGTAACACCATGTCTGCTGTTCCCCCTTCTAGAAATGTGTCTACTTGGCAGCTTGTTCTTGCTGCAAATGTGGGATAGGATGGATCCTTTTAAAATTCTTTTTTTCTAGGACCAGCAGCAGAAAAGACTTTCTCCCAGAGATTGGGGTGTGCTTGTTTCTTGGAGGGGAAAAGGACAGTGAACATCTCCGTTGCTTGAGGACACAATGCAAATGTTGAAAGGGTTCCCCCCCCTTAATTTCAGCACAATGGACAAATTAAAGAAATGATTTAGATCAATGGTCCCCAAATTTTTTCGGGCCATCTTAAAAATTAACAGGTCATTTATGGCTGATACTTTCATGGACTAGATTAGAGTGTGTGTGTGTGTGTGTGTGTGTGTGTGTGTGTGTGTAGTATTTAAGGTGCCGGAAGATCTCTGCAGAATACGTGAATCTACCATGGGAAGGCGAGAACACACAGTAGCAAAATAATTCTTCACAGATTTCATTCTTGAAGGAAGAAATGAAATTTAGTACTCAACTGGATTTACTTATGTGTTAACTCACCATTCAACAACTGATTGCTTTCATTACTATTTTCAAAAACACAGCCGGATACCCTACTGGTGCTGTACACACACCTAAGATCTTTTACACATGCAGTTGTACTTTTTTGGTCATGGTGCAACATTTATGTTCACAATTATATATGCAGAGTTCCACAAGTGTAAATGTTGGCTGATATCCTTCATAGGACACATAGCTATGATGTAGAACTTTCTCACATACCTCCCCCCCCCCAATTATGGGAACTGGAAGGGGACTCTCGGGGCCGCGCACAACCTGCAAAGAATGGATTTTATCGCACAGTGAATCATCCTCAAAAGGGCCCTGTTCTGTCCCCCGGTGCCAAGCTGTCCCCGTTCAGTGCATTTAACACCCCTCAGTACTGAACAGGGATGGCTTGGCACCGGGGGATGGAACGGGGCCCTTTTGACGATTCGTTGTGCGCTAAAATCTGGGGATTTTTTAGGTTTGTGCAGCTCCGAGGGTCCCCTTCCAGTTTCCATAATGGGGAAAAAAGGTGTGTGATAAGGTTTGTAGTAACTACACTCTATTTCCCAACCCAACTACCTAAACCACACTTCAAAAGCCAGACAGATTTACTGAGCAAAGGAATTTTGCAGCACTGGCAAGTGGGACACTGAAGGGTGATGTATTGGTCTCTTCCTTCCAGTGAGTCATGGTGGAAGGTAACAGTGGAGTTGTGTCACAAATCCTTCACTTGGTATAGCTGCCTCGCTTTTTAGGTGGATTTCAGGGACATTTGTGGTCATAGCAATGATAAATGGTGCCATGATTATAAATGTGAATACAATTATTTATGATGATCAGAGACATAGGACATTATCAGACAAGGGAAATTGGAAGTATAATCCAATGGCAATCCAAATGCAATAATGGGGTTTAACGTTTTGCGTGAATAGACTACCACACACAATTTCGGCCAATGGGAAGTCAGTCTGAACGCAATCATGGGGTTTCATGTTATTGTGTGAGAGGTGATCACATGCAATTTCGGGCAATGGCAAGCTATTTTTGGGCAATGGGAAGTCAGTTTGAACACAATTCGAATTCACATAAATTAGCTGAACTAGTGAATACAGGTGAATGCGTTCTGGCCCCACTTTCTTTTCATTTGAAATTAAGAGAAATTCCTCCCGTGTGATAAACTCTATAGCCATGTTACTCTGGAATATCAGTATGCAAAGGGATTTTGTCACAACTTTGGGACTAACCATGGGAAAAAAGTTGTAGCATGAGCTATCATAGACTTGGTCTACTCCCTCAGATGCCTGGAGTGAAATGTTGACCAGGAAGGACCTTTACAATCAGACACTATGAATAGCTGGAAGTAGACCAAATCTACAAATGCTTATGCTACAACTTCTTCCATACTTTTATTCTCAAAGGTTTCTTCCAAATCCCTTTGCGTACAGTTATGCTATTGTAAGCTTAGTTTGGGGCATCAAATTTGTCTAACAAGATGCCAGTTATTGTACATGAAATTGCATCTTCTTGGATGGTGCATAACTACTCAACAGTCTCGTCAATGGCCCACTTGATTCACTGGGACTGTGGGAAATAGCAAGCACATTGGTTGCGTGATGGTGTTATTCAGCAGAAGGGTGATGTAATGTAACCACTGCTTAACTACAAGTGTGGATTTGCACTATGAAAGCAAAACATAAGTATTTTAGCTACAGTGTCTTGAAGCTCACATCTATAAAATAAATATTCATGCATAGCTAAAGCAGTAAGATTTTCTGACCATCAGTTATAGATGGTGAATATTTATCTTTCCAAACTTGAAATATAAATTTGTTTTTAGCAACAGTAAGAGCACAAAGGAACCAACCATATTGATGCCTGTCAACTGATTATGTGCAGATTATGTTTTGCTGTTGTCAATGGAAGTTGTTGGAATTAATGTCCAACAACCCAATTCCAAGGGGTTAAAAATAGAACAAGAAAATTCAAGCAGTCACCAGTGTTGGGACACTCTGCCTTCAGTGAGTTTGGAGTTCTTTCCAAGAGTCTCAAGAAGCACGTACATAGCAGTGATCTGGTAGACATTAATTTGGATTTCCAAAAGGCCTTTGACAGAATGCATTACTGAAGACTCCTGGACAAACCTAGTAGTCATGAGATAAGGGGAGAGGCATTTTTCGGGCTTGTTAACTGATTGAAAAACATAAAACGCAGAGCAGGATGTTTTCACGATGAAGGGTTATAAACAGTGTGGTTATCCCAAGTAACTGTAGAAGGAACAAAGCGTTGCGATTTGTTCATAAATGGCCTGAAACTAGGGGTGAGCAATGGGAGATGAGGAAGACAAAGACAACCCCCTCTGAATACATCTTACCAAGAGAACGCCGTGATAGGTTCACTTGAGGGTTGCCATACATTGGAAACAACTTGAAGGCACACAACAGTAATGGGAGGGGAGAAGCTTCCTGATAAAGCCACATTAGGATGATTAAGACAGAAAGGGATTGCAAAAAGCTCTCTCCAAACCAGGCAAATAAGCATTAAAACAGCAAATATATGCTTTAATTTAATACACTTGCATATATTTAATTTATGCAAGTATAAAGTGATGCACACTAGGAAACAAAAGTCCTAAATTTCTATCTGGACTATCTAGCACAAGTAAATTTAACAATTTCCCTCCTACTGTGAGAAAAGCTTTGAAAACTGTGCAGTTTTCAAAGGCTAGTCAGGGTTTTCTGGATTTATTTTCTGAGAAATTTGTACATACATTTGTGTGTGTGTGTGTGTGTGTGTGTGTGTGTGAAAACAGAATTTTCCCTGCTCTTTTTTCATTGCTAGGGAAAGACATTTTTATTTAGGCTTCATCTACACTACAGAATTAATACACTGCTTTAACCTCCATGGCTCAGTCCTATAGAATGTTGGAATTTGTAGTTTTGAGAGATATTCAGCCTTCTCTATCAGAGAGTTCCAGTGCCACAACAAACTGCAGTATCTATATCTATCTATATCTACACACACACACTCAAGAGCCAGTGGCACAGTGGGTTGAGTGTTAGACTGTGACTCTGGAAACCAAGGTTCAAATCCTGACTCAGCCATGGAAACCCACTGGGTGACCTTTGGTAAGTCACACTCTCTCAGCCTCAGCAGATGGAAATGGCAAACCCCCTCTGAAAAAGTTTGCCAAGAAAAAGTTTGCCATGATAGGGTTGCCATAAATCAGGAATGATTTGAAGGTTCACAACAATAACAACACACACATGGCCCTCAGTATCCAAGGATTCTTTATCCACAGATTCAAGCATCCACGGCTTGAAGAGAGAGAGAGAGAGAGGAAAGAACTGTGTAGACCCCAAAAGAAAATGTCCCATCACAACCAGCAACTGTCCATTTAGCATTAATTCTTTGGATGCTTTCATGGCATGGTGCCACCTGCAGGACAACAGCCAAAACTGGAAATGAACCAGAAAACACACTTTTCTATATTATGCACTCATTGCTTTCCTCAGTGAAAGTTTGTCACCAGGTATAGAGGAAACTCAACAGAGGAAAAGGAAGGAGCTGAGAAAAAGTCTACCAATATCTACAGGACATGCGAGATACCCAGAGTGCATTAGAGATGTAGTGTTTTCTTTATTAATCCAGTTTTTAGAAATGCAGTTACCAGCTTTTCTGGACTACTCCCTTCTCTCTACAATTCCACTGCTGAATCGAACCCCAGTATTTTTTCCCTAGCATATAGTGCTTTTATTTATACCATTTCTTGGGTGCCTTCACCTTTCCCCTCACCAAGAGCAGGAAGATTAATACTGGCAGGTAAAAATTAAACCCCTTTTGCACATGCTCAGGAAAATACTTGTGTGGACATCTGGGGAAACAGGTCTGAGTACAATGCTCTGACTCTGCCCTCCTATACCAATCTGAAGCAGATTTTTGGACTATAATAAATCCCAACCATGAGCGCGGATATTCTGGGAGTTCTCATCCCAAACCAGAATCTTTCTAAACCCTGCTCTAAATCCATTCAGTCTTTCCGATTAATATATGGAGGTTGGGTGTGGAGACAGGAGGAACACTTTGGGAGGGATGGATGGGAATTGGATTTGTTTTTTGTCAAGAATTTCCACAACTTTTTGTAGATTTTCACACACTCCTTGGAATGAGAGATAAAGCAAAGCTGAGAAACTCTTCCATTCCTGTCCAGGGCTCTGAGTTGTAGTTATTTGTTGTCAAGTCAGTTTTGACTTATGGCACCTGGAAGAACGAGAGATTTCCTCGCTTCCTGGCCATCTACAGTCCTGCTCAGCCCTTGCAAATTCACAGCAGCTGTGTTTTCCTTGATAAAGTCAAAGCACCCACCATGAGGACTTTGGATCTTATTGCACATGGACTTTAGCAAGATGATAGTGCCTTTGGCAGTACTTAGCGTATGATGTTGCCTCCAATCTGTTGCTGTTGTGTCTGTGAAGTGCTACTGGAAAGAATAGTATCATTGACAGGAAAACCCATCAATAAGCGGCCAATTGCGCTGCCACCCCATTATGCCACAGGTGCGATAGTGACTATTCACAACAGTCCTGACATTTCTCAGTTACTTGGTGTCAGTCTCTCCTGCTCCCCATCGCTATTCCCATGAAACCTGTTTTGTTCCCCCCCAGTTTTTCTACTTTCTTTTCTTTTGCTTTTACGTTTTAAAAAATTGTTATTTCACTAAATTGCATTCTCATAACCACGGAATTGTGTTACAAATACAAGTACAAACGAAAACGAAAGGCAAGCTGGGTAGGGCATAGGGCAGGAAAGCATACAATTCAATTCAGGATCTGGGATGCCCCCAAATGTTATGAGACCTAAATCGCTGCTGATCTAGCTGCGATGCCTCCACCCAGATGCATTTCGGGTTGAAGCCTCGCACAGCCAGCACTTTTTCAACGTCGGAGAGTTTCTGACTTCAAAAAATGGCTGGCTGAGCAAGGCTTAGACCTGGGATGTATCCGGGCGGCGACACTGTGACTAGATTGGTGGCGATTTAGGTCTGATAACATTTGGGAGCATCCTGGATCCTGAATTGAAGGTGGAAGAGGCAAGACAGATTATTTCTTCGTGTGATAAGCTCCACTGACTCAGTTTGATACTTGTATATTTTTAGTGACTTGACTTGGTGGTGCCATTCACTTCAAGTTCTTTGATCTGTCAGAAAGCTCTAGTGTCTTGCCAAACTACAAATCTCAGATTTCCACAGGGTAGTAATAGCTGTTAAAGTGGTGTTGGGCTGCTTTAATTCTGCAGTGTGGTCCATATTATATGTAGAACTCTCCTGTGTGACATTTCAAATGAGTTTATTTTCTTATCGTCATGCTTCCTCACTATCCAGATTTCACAGTCAAACCTATAGGTTTAGAGTAGTTCGCTCTTAAAAGTCTAGGTTTGCATCTTTATGTATTCAGCTATATTTGTGGTTCACAGTTAGGGTTGTCACTCCCCCCCCCCCCCTTGCAAGCTTCTCTTCTTTAAGAGCTCCATTCATGGCACAATCTTCTCCATGTTCAGACAGCTGTTTGGGCAATTCAGAGGGCTGACAATTTTGGTGTTTTTTTTAAACCAACATAACAAAATTTGCCAATTTTGTCTGTATATCTGAGAGAAAAAAGAGATTTTTAAAAAATACCTTGACTGTGGGAGAACGTGAAATGGACAGAGTCATCCATCTCTATACGGTCTCAATTGGGCCAGGGAACATGTGAAAAGGGCTATTGACAAAACATCTGTAAGAACAATCTCAGGGTGACCAGATGTCCTCTGTTTCCAGGACATTTCAACCTTCTGTCCAGGAGGAATTTCAAAATGTCCTCCATTTTGAGCATGACTAAGAAGCATGAACGTATATTTCTACATTTTTCTTGAATGTCCTACATTTTGTGGTGCTTTGTCCACCTTTGTGGTTAGGACATCTGGTCAGCCTGCTCAATCTGAGGGTTGGATGTTCTGGTGCACTGACTCAAAGGTACCAGAGGTCTTGAATCAGGGATCCTGGAGGTAGGGCCCAATCCGTACTTTCTCTATATGACTATATAATTGTTAGTTACAGTGGACCCTTGTTATACGCTGGGGTTTGGTTCCAAGATCCCCCGTGTATAACAAAATCCGTGTATGCTCAAGTCCCATTAAATATAATGACATAGCAAAATGGTGTCCCTTATAAAAATGGAAAATCAAGGTAAATTTATACTTTTTTGGAACATTTTCAAACCGTGTATGCTTGAATCCGTGTATAAAAAATCCGTGTATAAGAAGGGCTGACTGTACTTTCATGTTACTCTTTCATACGTTAATCTTGTATAATATTGTTTGTTACTTTCTGTATATGAGCATATTATTGTTCATTACTTTTATGTTACTCTTTGCGTACGTTAATCTTGCATAATAATGTTTGTTACTTTTTGTATATGAATTCGTGACTGTCATGTTACTCTTTGCATTAGTTAATCTTGCGTAATATTGGCTGTTATTTTCTGTATATGAACATATAGTTAGTTACTTTCATGTTACTTTTTGCATACGCTAATCTTGCATAATGTTGTTTGTTACTTTCTGTGTATAAGTATACAGTTGTTAGTTACTTCCATGTTATTCTTTGGTGAATGCCATTGCAGTTCATTATTTTATTGGTAGTTGGTCTCTCTATGTTCTCCAGTTATTTTTTGTTCATTTGTTTTCTATTATATTTGGGACCTACATAGTTTACCCCTAGTTTGTGAGGCATAGTGCACAAGTTGTAGTGTACACATGTTCACACTGTCTATTGAGACATTTGTGCAAATCTCCACTCCTTTTCCCCAACCCTTTCCCATCTCTCTTTGCATTGATTCAGACCAGATACTTTCTCCTCCTGGGCCCAGTGCCAGCTCTCAGCAACACTGGAAACAACTGAGACAGCGGAGGACTCCAAGCAAGTTGGGATATTTTTTATGACAAAAGATAAGAAGAGAGAGAGAGAGAGAGTGTATCTGGTCTGAATCAATGTAAGGAGAGATGGAAAAGAGTGTAGAGCAAAGGGCACTCCTTGCTTTCCTGTCCCTGGAGGACACTGTTCAAGGCAACTGGTGTTATAATAATGCCATTGGAGTGAGTTGGATTCATTTCAGAAACTCCCTGCCTGAGCAGAGTGGTGACTTAGGTACGTGTATGACTAATAGGAAGAGTAAAATAAAGAAATAAACGCATAGGCAGTGCTGACAACACCGCCCACTCTCCGTTTTATGCTGTCAAGAAAGAAGGAGAGCAAAGTTGTAGTGGAAGAGGAATTGATGGGTGTGACTTAAGAGAGGTGTTGCCTTCTCCACATGGTTATAAGACAGGGAAGATCTGCAGAGATCTGCAGAGTCACCCAGAGCCAAAGCCAAGTTGGAGAGCCGAGGAAGCCTCTCATCTTTGCACCAAGCCAGAGACGAGAAAAAATCCAGATACCATGGGCAGGCAGAAGGCGATGCTGAGAGCTGTTGGAGAAAGGCTGAGGATCAGGAATAAACTTCTCCGGGAGGCTCTGGCTGAATTCCTGGGAACGCTCGTCTTCGTGGTAAGTGTGGATTGATTTTTTTAAAAATGAAATTTCATTTTTTTTGTACAATGAAATGCTAAAGACTCAGCTCTGAAAAAATAAGAATGCTGAAGATCTGAATAGGTTTGTGGAACGGTGGCTCTGGTTTTTTGCTTTGCAATGCAAGTCACAGATATCCACTTGAGCAGTGCTTATGCGCAAGCGCTACTGAAATGAACTGTAGCTGTGGATGATTGGAGCTCCACTTCTGAGAGGCAGCCCTTTATTTTAGTGGCGCTTGAAGCATGGCACCTTCACCTTCAACAGTCAGAGAGAATGAAAACTGGAACATTTTCAAAGATCAAGAGGCAAGCTTTTGAGTGATGTAGAACTCTAGCACATGCTTTGGAAACTGCGTAACCGTAACCTGTTTGCTCTCACCAGGCTGCTCATATTTTGTATCAATTTAATCAGTCCTCAGGGACAAATCTAGCTTTCCCCTCTGTTTAAGGGTAAGACTAACCCAACACACTTTGGGATTTGAACCCAGATCTATGTTTTCTAAGATCAAAGCTTTTGAAACAGACAAGCCTTTGAGTGGTACAGATTTCTAGTGAAGCTGTGTGTGATCTCACCAGGCTGCTAACATTTTCCATCACTTTAGTGACCTCAGAGGTAAATCTGGCTTTCTTTCCCCCTGGATAGTATGTGAAGTAGCCCTAACTGCCTTACTCAGTACCAGCTGGGATTTGAACCCAGGTCTACTTTTACATGCTACATACAACTATGAGACATGCATACTGAAATATGCTATTTAGAAAATTATGCTTTCTGTCTTGTGTCTTTTTAAGAAAATCATGTCTTTCTTTAAAGTTGAAAAAGGGAGACAGCTTGGTATTGCTTTCCATTTTTTAAGACCTTTCTCAGGTTTTAACAGCGACTTTCAGTCTCTCCGAGCTCTCACTTATTGACTTAAAGAGAGTGTAATAATAATAATAATAATAATAATAATAATAATAATAATAATAGGATTTATTTATATGTCCCCCAATCACTGGGAATCTGGGCAGCTTACAACAGAGGGGATAATAGATGGTTCCCTGCTCTCAGGCTTACAATCTAAAAAGACATGACACAAAAGGAGAAGGGAATGGTGGGAGGGGAGGGGATCAGGTCCAGCATTCTTCTCTCCCTCTGAGGCCTGGACCAAGGCAGATGGACCGGAGAGAGGGCTCTTCTTCTTAATGTAGTGTAGACTATTATGATCACCAAATACTGGAAATCCAGCAGAACAGGTTATCTGAAAGGAAAGAAATGTGTGCATCATGCATTTAAAAAAGTTGGCTTTTCTTTACTGGTGTGTATGTGTGTATGTGAGCATGTGCTTGTGTGTCTAAGTAAGGGCCCAAACAGACAGGCTAAAATAAAGCTGCTTCTGGTACCTTTGGAAGTATACTGTTTAAATGACACATGCATCTTAAGAGGCCAGAAGCAGCACCAAAGCCGTACTCCAGTCCTTAGGACTGGAGCATGGCTTTGGTGCAACATCCAGCCTCTTAGGATGCATGCAGCATTTAAAGAGCATACAGTCAAAATGACCCGAAGCAGCTTTATTTTGTTCAGGCCCTAAGTATGCGCACTCTCCTGACTGAGTGATATGAAACTAGCCAAGAAGATGACAGTGGTATGAATTAACCCTTTTTCTCATGGCAATCTGTGGCAAAGGGATATCATTACTTTGGAATAAGTGCTGGAGATAGCAGACCCTTTGCACATCCCTGGGTCTTTAAAATATATTTGTTTTACATAAGATCAAAGCCTCCCTTACAATATTAGTGGTCTTAATCCCATTTACAATTAGTAGAAGTGATGTTTTGGCCGACAGCTCCCGAAAATCCCTCAATTGGCAAGAGTATTGGCCCCATTGGTTCAGGGATTGTCATCCAAAATGCCGTTTTCCAAAGGAGGTTTTGACAGGTAGCCAGTGAGTGTGATAGATGGTGGATTCTGGATGTTATAGTCCAATCACTCACCTAAACTCTGCTTGGTAGCTGTGATAGCTCATGGATTCTGGGAACTGTAATCCAAAACAGCACTTTTCCAAGGCCTGTTTCATTGGTAGCCAATGGCAGCAATAACTCATAGATTCAGGTAGTCCAAAACACTTCCCCAAGCCTGGCTATATAACTGGTACTCAATGGCCATGATGGTGGGGGATTCTGGAAGGTGTCGTCCAATTTTTCTTTCAAGCTCTGATCTCCAGCTATAAATCCCATCCATGGTATGTTGGTCTCTGAGCTAATAAACCAAAGAGGGACAACCATCTGCATAAGCCACATTTATGCATGCACATATCACTATCAGGATGCCAGCAAGGAGAAAAATTCCTTGAAAGACTTTGCAAAGTGTCAACAATCCTTTGACACTGCTCTGTTCTTCTTGCAGGTGTCTTTCAAGTGGAGGTAAAAAACCCCATTATTCTGGAGGGAAACTAGTAGTAAAGAATATTCTTTCTGTCCCTACTGGAAGGCGACATGGGGCTTTGGGAAATAGGGTCCATAGCTGTACCAGTTTCCAAGATTGATCAAGGGAATGTGTCCCGCTCTGACTTTGGGTGAGCTTGGAATGAAGCATCAGTAGCTCTCATTCCTGATCTCTTTCTCTCTGCTTTCGAGGCTTTGCTTGGCTAAGAGAAAAGAGAGGAGAATTCCTTCCCTTACGCACAGTAAGTGCCAGGGAGCTTTCCAAAATGAAACAGGGAGACATTTCACTAGCATGCAAAAATTCAGCATGACAAGTTGCAGAGAATTATCCCGTCCTGCATTGCTTTCTCCTCTCAGGATGACAATGATGATTTATTTATTTATTTAAGGCATCTATCTGTGGTCAGGCCTCTGTGTCTACAGATTTTTTATCCACGGATTCAGCATCCATGGTTTGAAAATATTTTAAAAATGTATCAATTCCAAAAAGCAAACCTTCATTTTGCCATTTTATATAAGGGACAGCAAGAGCAATAGCAAGTACATTTCTATACTGCTTATCGATGAACTAGCTCTCCTTAAGCGGTTTACAATGAGCGTAAGTCAATTGCTCTCAACAAACTGGATACTCATTTTACTGACCTATGAAACTATGGAAGGCTGAGTCAATCTCGGAGCCCTCCTCTAGTATTAAAATTACAATGTTGTGCCTGTGGTACTGGCATTTAACCACTGTGCCACCAGGGTGCCATATTACTATGCCAGTGTATTTAATGAGACTTGAGAATCCACAGATTTTGTTATCCATGGCGGAGTCCTAAAATCAAACCCCTGTGAATACCAAGGATACTCTGTCTGTCAGTAGATACTGTACTCTGCTTTATCTGTCTCTCTGTCTGTCTCTTCTTCTCTCCCCCTCCAGCCCTTGGAATGTTAAAATGTATATAATAGAGCACACAGGGAACCAACACATACTATTAACTTCAGCCGTGGAATTATCGTTTCCATTCCCCATAACAACTGAGAATATAAGGTTGCATCTGCACTGCAGAATTAATGCAGTTTGACACTGCTTTAACTTTCCTGGCTCAGTGCTATAGAATTCTGGGATTTATAGTTTGGTGAGCTCCAGGGTCCACTCAGCCTTCCATCCTTTTGTAGGCTCGTAAAATGAGTACCCAGTTTGTTGGCAACAATTTATTTACATGTTGTAAACCACTCAAGAGTGCTGAGTTCACTATGAAGCAGTATAGAAACATGCTATTCCTAATCCTATATTTATCGTTCAGTGTCAGAGAACTGATTTGTTTGAACTGGTGTTTTTTTTAAATATGGATGGCATACTTTGTGCAGCTAGGGTTGATACTTAATTTGTTGCTGTGGTATGCCTTCAAGTTGTTTCCAATTTATGGTGACTCTAAGGTGAACCTCTCATGGGGTTTTCTTGGCAAGATTCATTCAGAGGGGAATTGCCTTTGCCATCCTCTGAGGCTGAGAGGGTGTGACTTGCCCAAAGTCACCCAGTTTCCATGGCCAAGCTGGGATTCAAACCCTGGTCTCCAGATTTCTAATCCAATGCTCCAACCACTATGCCACACTGGCTGTCTTAATCTCTGTTTTGATACTTAATGCTTTATCCTTAAGGGCGTAGCTATGGGGGCAAGGCAATATGAGGGCACTTTCCCTCCAAATAAGAATTCTGGCCCCTATGAGGATTTTCTTTCAGTTTTCAAATCTTTAGCATTGTAGAGAGTGAGACACTGTAAAATATTTCTCATCTAGAACCCTTCTGTTTGCTCTCTTTGCATTCCCTTGGACATTTTGCTTGCTTTCTTCCCTTTAGACACTATATTTCTAAGGTGAAATATTAAGTTATTGTGATGCTAGAAATTTGGGTTACTGAGGGATCATTTCATTGGGGCTGCATCTGCACTGCAGAAATAATGCAGTTTGACACCATTTTAACTGCCCTGGCTCAGTGCTGTGTAATCCTGGGATTTGTAGTTCGGCAAGATACTTTGCCTTCTTTGTCAGAGAGCTCTGGTGCCCCAACAAACTCCAAATCCCAGGATTCCATAGGATGAAGCTGTGGCAGTTAAAGTAGTACCAAACTGCATTAATTTTGAAGCCTGGAGTGGAAGATTTTTTTTATTAGAGACCAACACCTTCATGCTTCTTGTCTTGCAGCTTCACCCCTTGTTTAATGGTACCACCAGGGACTGTCCGTTGTGACATCATCCGACACGATCACCTGTGACATCACAGGGGCTTATTCCTAGGTGTTTGGGGTTGGCTGTGAAATCTCAGGACCTGAAATAATCTGGAGAGTCTGTAGGTGACGGACATCACAGAACCAGCCTTAGGGGGGAATTTGTACCCACAGGACCACTTTTTGCCCATCCTTGGCTTTTGCAAATCTGGGATCTTGCTTAGTTCTTTGCCCCAGTTCCATTGCACACTATTTAGCAACCCTAGTCATTGTTTACCCAAAACTATATCTTTCTGACATCCCTCCATGATCTCCCAGAAGCTGCAAGAGGGTCACCTTCACCCAGCTATGCTTGGAGTCTCATCCCAGAAGCTGGAGAGACATTCCTAAATATCAGACTGGCTTCTGCCTCTGGCCTTCATCTCTCCTCCATGCTACTCATTAGCTCTTATCAGTCAACTCCCTGGATGATTAGCAGCAATTTTACAAAGCCATGTTTGCCAGGAGCTGTAATAATAAAATTATACTCTATCCTGGGGCCAAATTCCTAAAGGGAGGCAGTGTTTATATGTTATAGCACAATTCCCAGACAGCATCTTATCTGGAGCAGCAGCCTGATCCTTCCTTCTCTCTCTCTCTCTCTTTGCTTATTTGGGCCCAAACAGATAGGCCAAAATAAAGCTGCTTTGGGTCACTTTGGAGGTATGCTGTTTAAATGCTGCATGTGTCCTAAGAGGTCAGAAGCCATGCCAAAGCCATGCTCCATTCCTAAGGACTGAAGCGCAGCCTTGGTGCAGCTTCTGGCCTTTTCAGATGAATGAGTCATTTAAACAGCATACCTCCAAAGTGACCCAAAGCAGCTTTATTTAGCCTGTCTGTTTGGGCCCATTTGTCAGTCATTGACAGCTGCATCTTCTTTTTGCTTGATTTATCTATTATGGATTGTAATCCTTCTTGCCACAGACCACTTCATTTCTATGTTCAGCATAGCACCTAGCTCTCCATGGATGCAAAGGAAACCATTAATCACAGTAGCAGCTGTTACTCACATTTCCCCGCCAGTTGCAGATAGTGGGTTCCATTTTTTGGACTGCAATGAATCCTTTCTGGGTTTGCGTGTAAACTTTAAGTGAGGTCTATCCGTGGTACCCAACCCATCATAATAGGTTCAGCACCATGGATGGCTCCTTGAAAATTTGAACCCCAGACTCCAGAGTCATTGTTCAACACCCAAGCTGCTACACAACACTGGCTCTCAATCAGTTTATTAGTTAATATTAGGAAAAAGGATAGCTCCCCACCCCAAGAAGATTACATTTAAAAGTTAGACAATGTTGAAAGATCAGAAATGGACAAAGGAAGGAAGGAAAAGACAGGAGAATCAAAGATGATCTGGGGTAAAGGAATGGCTCTATTGGCAAGCCATTTTACTCATGCAATTGTGTCCATGATTTAAAGAAAAGGAAAGGAAATGGCAGCCTGGCTCTGAGTGAGCGAGATTGGCACCAGAGTGACAACGAAGGCAATGCCAATGCTTTGCTCCCACCTGCCATAATCCCTATTCTTGATTTGGATTTTCTTTCACCATGGCTATGCGTTTGCTGGATTTGCTTTTGGGAATCCTTCCCAATTTGTATTTGGCTGGAGCTTAGAAAAGTGACTTGCTTGATGAGTGTCCTATTTGAGACCCTACTGAGTTCAACTGGAGTTATTTCTAGGTGCAGTACATAGGATTACATCTTGACTGTGCAATATCTACTCAGAATTGAAGTGCTGTGCAAAGAGCTGGAGTCTAACCTGTAATAAATCCTAGCTAGAGTAGATCCATTGAATCAGTGGTGTTCACCTACATCTTGACTCACCAGCCAACTTTAATTCAATGGCTTTGGTGCAGTCAAGGCCAATACAATTCAGACCTAGGTTTGCTACCCCAAATGTGGGTGTTTTAGAGAGTAAATCAAACTGAACAAAGAGGCACTTACTTCTAATTAAGCACATACATGACTGAGCTGCAAAACTTAATTGACTTTAAGCCCTACTGAGCAGTTGCACTGTTTGTGGAACTTTGGTGTGCCTCGAGCAATTCCGTGATCTCAGAAAATATTACAGCCGGTGCCAAGTTTAATTAAACGAAGCCGTGCACACACCCTGCGATCAATCCTTCAAGATCCATATCTCATCACAAAGAGGACAAAAGAAAGCTGCAAAAGCATTGGATAAAGGATGGAAGGTTGGAGGCTCCTAACTCAGCAGGTGTTGGAGCCTGGGAATCTATTCGGAACAGGGAAAGGGCTTCCATTCATTTGGGAGTTCATAAAATAAGATACGCATAGTTGAAGAAAATATGAATTTTAGCAAGAAGCGGTCATGCTGGGACAGGAGACATTTTGCAAAAGGCAGGGTCTCCACACCTAGAATCATAGGATCACAGATTCTATGCAGATCTGTTATCTCCTTGCCACGCACACCCATCCTGCTATGTTAAGGTGCAGCTGCTGAGTACACAACAGCTCCAGGACAGTGAAATAAATACAGACTCCTTTTTGAAAATTAGAAAGTGTTGACTTTAGCAGAGTTATACACTTGGAAAGGAGCCGGAAGGGATTATCAGAGAAATCCACCAAACTAGAAATCATTGCATTGTTTGTGCAAGTAGCAACAGGTGTGAGTATGTGGTTATGTGTGATCTGGGTTCCCATTACAGGCAAGGGGCTTGACTAGACAGCCCTTGGGGATCCCTTCCAGTTTTACATTACAGCATAGCCATTAGTGTATATGCTTAGCCTATGCCCATATCTTACGCACTTCCACTATTTGTTCTTTTTCTTCTCTCTCTCTATACAATTATACTTGTGGTTTTGCTTTTTAATTTGTAAGCTGCATTCTGTGCCGATTTTGGGGAAAGCATAATAATAATAATAATAATAATAATAATAATAATAATAATAATGACAACAACTCCCGTAAAAATAGGGGGAAAGTCCCCACAATTTGGGTAGAGCTTAGAAAAATAACTTTCTCAGACTCATATTGGCCAGCGTCTTGTTAGTGACATATGGAGGTACAAGTTGCTCTATGTATGTGAAGAGATTTTTTTTGGACAGTGAACACTGGACACATCCAGCTGACAGCGACGTAAGTGGAGTTGCTCATTGCCTCTGTGTATTACCTTTCCATATTGTGCAGTGCCATTGCACAATGAGTTGTCAGCCATGTGCATTGCTCTACATTGTGCTACACTGGTATTCAGTATATAGGTTGTGTAATGTAACTTTGTTGTTGTGTTCCTTCAAGTTGTTTCTGGCTTATGTTATCCCCAAGGCAAACCTATCATAGGGTTTTCTTGGCAAGATTTGTACAGAGGAGGTTTACCATTGCCTTCCCCTGAGGCTGAGAGAGTGTGACTTGTCCAAGGTCACCCAATGGGTTTCATGGCCAAGTGGGGAATCGAACCCAGGCCTCCAGAGTCATAGTCCAACACTCAAACTACTATGCCATGCTGGCTCTCCATAATGTAACTAAGGTTGCAGCTATAGTGTATAAATAATCCAGTTTTACACCAGTTTAACTGCCATGGCTCCATCCTACAGAATTCTGAGATTTGTAGTTTTGTGAGGCACCAGCACTCTTTGGCAGATAAGACCTTGTAAAACTACAGATCCCAGGATTCCCCAGGGCATCTCTTTATTCTTGGGCCAAACATTTCTGTTTTTTGTTTGTTTGTTTGAGACAGATGCAGAGCAAGTCATGCCTGGAACTCATTGAGTTTAAAACCTCATAATCCTTTCCCCAGTTTCCATCTTCCTGTCATAATGTCCACATCATCGTTTGTCTGGGAGAAAGGACTTTTCCCTTATTTTAAAAAAGACCCTGGTGCTTAAAGAAGGCAAACATCTGGGATGGCATGAGCTTGGCTGGTCTGACACAGAGGCCATAATCTAATTCTTGCTAGGCTCACACTTTCAGGAAATGCTGTATAATGCTCTGGAGAATCATCAAAACCAGTTTGGGATAATCTTTTGGGAGCCTGACTTAGCAGAGAAATGGCTGAGTTGCCAAATGTAAGATCAGAGAACACAGATTTGCAAGGGGAAAAAAAAAAAAGAATCCCCCTTTTTTGTACTGTCCCAGTTCGAACAGAACCCGGTAGGCATCTTAAGCATGCGTATGCTCTCCTATGGAAGCATTTGTTCCTTCTTGTCTGATATGAGACACCTGCATTCAGTTCAAATTTGCATAAGGGGCCTTGTGCATGTGATGCCACTGAGCATACAGATCATACGCACCCTTACCAAAATCTGGGAGTGCAAGTCGGTTGCTCCATGATGCCATTCAGCATCAGGATTGTGCAATTCCATGTGGCGCGATTTACGCCACACCACCCTGATTTAGTACCTTAGGCACTATATTAAATGAGAGGGTGAGGGGGAAGGGGAAAGCTAGCTAAATGTAATTACAGTTGGCCCTCTACATTTGCGGCTTTGGCTTTTGCAGATTTGTTTGTGGTTTTGATTACTATGTTCTCTCTAGGAATCTCTAGGGCCTCCAGAGCAACTGTGCCAGAATTTGGCCATAGAGTTATGCTGGAGAACTAGAGAAAACACTTCCCTGGGCATTTGTAGGTCCTCCACCGTGATTCTATGATCAACGCCTGGCAGATGCTGACCACGGAGTTGCACTGGAGGACCTGGAGATTTCTAGAGAGGTGTTCTCTCAGATAAAAAGAATACTTTTTTTCTACATTCATGGTGGTCCTTTGCCCCTAACCCCAGAAAATGTGGAGGGACCACTAAACTATTGTTTTTTTGTGGGTTTTTCAGGCTATGTGGCCATGTTCTAGAAGAGTTTCTTCCTGATGTTTTGCCAGCATCTCTGGCTGGCATCTTCAGAGAAATGCTGGCGAAACGTCAGGAAGAAACTCTCCTAGAACATGGCAACATAGCCTGAAAAACCCACAAAAAACTATGGATGCCGACCATGAAACCCTTCCACTTCACACTAAGCTATTGTTTGGAAAGCTCGGGACTTAAATGACTGACTAGAGCTCCCCCCACAAAAGCTGGGATGTTATGGAGTATTTCCAAAACTTCCATCTGTTCAGATGTTGGGGATGAAACAGGGCCAGCTGTTGGCTTCCATGTTAGTAGGGTGATGAATCTGCTCTGGGTTTTAATCTGAACTCTAAGGTGCTGAACTCTACCCCACATTGATTTAAAGTCCAATTTAAATCCAGAATGTATTCACAGTTCTCCCAGAGCAGTTTCCACAGGTGTGAGCATCTGCTGCTTTCCCCTCCTTATTTGCCACAAAACAACAACAAAATGTCTTATTCTTCTCCTTTTATTCCCATTCTTTCCTTCCTCCCCTTCTTTTTAATTTCTTCTTCTCTCCCTGTTCCCATCTCAGCTGCAGCTTGGAGAGCAAGTCTTAAAAATATCCTTTCTTCCAACTTACTTTCTTCCATATCTTAAGAGGTTATTCCTTCCTCAACGTCCTCTGAAACATTTTATCAGTCCAAAAAGTGTACTTGCTGTTGCTTTGACCAAAGCATCCCCAGCTGTAATGCGGATTGTTTTAATATGTAGATTGTTTTAATAGGGGTATATCTTTTTTGTCTTTTTAAACTGATGTGCCTTTTAACTGACGTGTTTTAACTCATGTTGTTTACCTGTTAATTGTTGTTGTTCCCTGCCTCGATCCATGGAAAATCATCATCATCATCATCATCATCATCATCATCATCGTCATCATCATCTAGAAACTTCAAATCTGCAATGGACCCCACTGCCAGGGGTCCATTGCAATGAAAAGGATGATGACTAGCGCAGCCATTGGGGATAAGATGTCCCCTTATTCAAGGATCTTCCTCCTCCTCTTCTCTGTTTAAAATTTAAACTGAAAGCCAGCGTGAAGAGATTTCTTGGCTTAGAGCTTTGAGCCCTGCCTCTTTGAAAGGCTAGCCTTTGTATTCCCTTTACGGTTGCATCTGGTTCTTTGTGATAAATGGCCTGGCTGAGTGATTTGAGCATGCTGGATTAACGGCTATTTGTGGTTTCAGACTTCAACACAAAGGGGAGTTGTGAAAAGGGTGTCCTTGTTGGTTCTTCAAACAGTGGGCAGCTATGATGAAAGGTTGCAATGCTCACACAGCCTCGTGCACCCACACATGCATGTCTCACGTTGTAATGGCAACAGGCAGAAACAGAAACCCTTGGAGGTCTATGATGGCACACCAAATGGAACTCCAGACAATGGAAATCCTTGAAGTCCTATGATGGGTTAGGATATGGCACATCACACAATGGAAACAAGGGAAATCCAGTGTGGCGTAGTGGCTTGAGTGTTGGACTACAACCCTGGAGACCAGGGTTCAACTCCTCACTTGGTCATGAAACCCACTGGGTGACCTTGGGCAAGTCACACACTCTCAGTCTCACAAGATGGCAATGGCAAACCTCCTCTGACCAAATCTTGCCAAGGGAACCCCATGATAGGTTCACCTTAGGGTTGCTATAAGTCAGAAATGATGTGAAGGCACACAACAACACCAATCAACCCACTACACAGTTGTACATGTTTGATGCTCTGTGATTTGTAGGTTGTGGAGGTACCTAGAATTCTCTGCTTAGGGAGCTCTAGTGTGGTGAGTTCAGGGAACGACTGGTTCTCTCTAGCAGAGAAATCTAAGTTCCCTCCCGAAACTACTATTCCAGTATTTTACAGGAGGGAGCCATGACGGTTAAAGTCATATCAAAGTGCTACAGATGGCCTAGTGTAGACAGATTCACAGAGAATTGCTCTATGGTCCAAAACACACTGCAGAAATAATCCAGTTTGAAACCACTTTAACTGCCCTGGCGCAATGCTAGGGAATTCTGGGAACTGTAATTGTGTGAGATATTTAGCCTACTCTGTCAGAGAGCTCTGGTACCACAACAAACGACAAATCCCAGGATTCTATAGGATGGTGCCATGGTAGTTAAAGTGGTGTCAAACTGGATTATTTCTGCAGTGCGGATGTACCGTAGCCATAGGATACAGTATTCCACATTTCCTGCCCTTGGATTAATTCAGGGCAGTCCTCTTGGTTTACTGAAGTTTATATCACATTCCCTCATATTCTGGGTGGGTTTTTGAGTAGGGAGAGTGCAAAGATAATTCTGTTTGTACAGGTTTTGCCCATTACACAGACCAGGTCTGTTTGCTTTGCTCTCTGCTTCCTCCTCCTTCTACTAACAAGATGACTTTTTAGTTTGTATCTTTTGGTGCATGATAAACAATCCTGAATGGTTATTTGTCCTTGAATGCAAAACAAATTTGATCTTTGAATCAATAGCTTTTGTGTTAAGTTGGACTAAGGAGATTATTGCACTGCCTTTCCCCAGCGTGGGCTGAAACTTTAGTAAACTTTTTCAAAAACGGGTGTTATTGCATACCTCTGTGCCCAGTCTGGAGGCATTGTTTACCTGGTTTTGGCATCCCACACCCGATCCATACTTCTCCAGTACTTTTTGAAAGAACAGGAGTTTCCCATTCCTTGCAAAGTATGGGAGATTTGTTTTGTTTTTTTTATTTATATACCGCTATTCCAAAGATCATAGCGGTGAACAGCAAGTAAGCTAATTAGCAAGTAAGCTAATTTGCCCCCAACAGTCTGAGTACTCATTTTAGCGACCTCGGAAGGATGCAAGCCTGAGTTGAGCTTGGGCCCTTTTGCTGGTCTTGAACCTTGTGGTTTTGAGTGAATGGCTGCAGTACAGGCATTTAACCACTGCGCCACCAGGGCAGTGTGAAAAATTGCAATTCAATTGATTGTGGCAGTCATTAAATCGATTGTGGCAGTCATTAAAAATAAATATATTGCTATTCAGATGGAGACAAAGGAATGCATTCACACTGCCCAATTGTTGCAGTGTGATTACACTTTAACCACCGTAGTGACTCCTATGGAGCCCTGGAATTTGTAGTTTGGAGAAAGAATTAGATCTCTTTCTGAGACTAAAATATTTTTAACCCCAAAGCAACACCACTGAGGGCATCAAGACAAGTGCTGACATGGAAAAGAAGATCCTTTAGCAAAGAGCTGAAACATTTTGGGCAGGATTATTGCATTATTTGGAAATGATTTGAAGGCACACAACAACAACAAATTGCGTTCTTGGTTCATTTTGTGTAAGAAATCCAAGGCTGCTTCTACATTATGTACTTACTGAAGTGTGATACTGTTATCAGCTTGGGCTCCATACTATGGAATCTTGGGATTTAGATATCTTAGATATCTTGCTACAGAGCTCTAGTGTTATAGTTCTGGGGACTGCCTGCAGAAGATCATTCTTTCTTCAAACTATTCATTCTGGGGTTCCATAGGTTGGAATGATATCAAACTGGTAAAATTGTGACATGTGGACATGAGATCGCTTCAACTGTCCTGGCTCAGTGCTAGGGAATCCTGGGAATTGTAGTTTTTTTGTGGCACCAGAGCTCTCTGACAGAATAGGCTAAATGTCTCACAAAACTCCTATTCCCAGAACCCCATAGCACTGAGCCAGGGCAGTTAAAGTGGTCTCAATCTAGATTATTTCTGCAGTGCATATGCAGTGACGCAGGTTCATCCCCACTGTGTTGATTTTGAACCAGCCAGTCAGCAAGAAATACAAAGATTGCAAGATTTTTATGGCCCATTTGTCACTGAAATGGCCAGACCATTCTTCTCTCCCTCCCTTTGAATATTTATATCCTTCCCTGTAGCTAAAGATCTCCAAATGTTGTATGATAAAATTAAGTTGCCTAATTTAAAACCATTTCAAATATTATTGCAATCTATGTGCACATAGATTGTAATAATAATTTTTATATTGTTTTATCATTGACCGGTAATCAATATATGTATGAAATTGTGAGTTGTGATATTTATGCATTGTAATGCCGATTTTAGCTGTTGTGTTGTGCTCCCGCCTCGATCCATGGGGAGAGGCGGGACATATAAATAAAGATTTTATTATTTATTATTTATTTCAAACAGTAAAAATGCAATTGAAACATTATTATTGTGAAGCATATTAAACGGTCTGAGAAGTTCAGATGGTTAAACCAATTTAAGGCCAGAATGAAAGCAGCATTGGGGCCCGTTGGGTCTGTAAGGAGAGGGTATTACACAACACAACCCAAGTGCCACAACAGAGAAGGCCCCCATCACCAGATTGTGTTGACTTAACAAACACACCCAGTAGCTGGAATCTTGTCTTTTATGCACATAAAAGTTTCCTTATGCATGAGACTGTACTTTTCTGGGTGTTGTCTAATGACCCTATTCACAGTTGTGTAAACAGTGTTCCACATGTGTGGCTGAACGACAAAGATTTGTACTTTCTCAGGTGGTGCCTCTTTGTATATTGCCTTCGATATTGCCTTGATTCATTGGGATTGTGCAAACAGTTACTATGCATTATCCATTGTACAAAGGGACAACCAGTCTAACCAACATTGGTAGATAAGCTACTGAGAACAAATCCACATTGCAGAAATTAAGCAGTTTAACACCACATTAACTGTCATGGCTCCATCCTGGAGAATGCTGGGATTGGTAATATGGTGAAGTATTCAGCCTGGTCTGTCAAGAGTGCTGCATAGAGCACACAGAGTTTGTCACAAACTACAAATCCCAGGAGTCAGTAGGCTAGAGTCATGACAGTTAAAGTCGTATAAAACAGCTTTGTTTTTGCAGTGTGGATGCACCCCAGATGACACTATTTGCTAGTTAATCAGTACTGTGTGCAACCAGCTTTTGAAATAAGTACGCTAAAATGTAATCTCCTGTGTAAGTTTTGGGAGGGAAGGTCATGAGTGAGTTCACGTTTGAAGTGGGAAATCATCATCAAAAGATCTGCATTTCTGGATATTTCTTCAAATCTTAGAACAAAAGAGAATAATAGATTTCATAGATTTCATAGTGTTCACATCTAGGCATCCACAGCAACGAAATCTGACCAAGCTATATATTTTTTCTCCCCTTACTTTCAGACATTTGGTTGTGGTTCAGTGGCTCAGATTGTGCTCAGCAACGGGACCTTTGGACATTTCCTGACAGTCAACTTGGCCTTTGGTTTTGCTGTGACACTTGGAATCCTGATCGCTGGACAGATCTCAGGTATGCAAATCCTTCCACATCTATACATTTTGCACACTCAAGGGCTTGGCCCCATTCAGCTGCAAAGAGGACTTTCCACAGATGAATGTATGCCCTTGCAAATTTTACTACTCAGGAACTGAGTTTCCCTGTGTGCCCAGGAAACTGAGCACCTTATACTCGCTTTTGTTGTTGTTGGGTGCCTTATGGGGACCCTAGGATGAACCCTAGGTTTTCTTGGCAAGATTTGTTCATTGGACATTTGCATTTGCCTTCCCCTGCGGGTGGGAGAGTGTGACTTGTCTAAGCTTACCCAATGGGTTTCCATGGCCTAGCAAGGATTCGAACCCTGGTTTCCAGAGTCATAGTCCAACACTCAAACTACTATACCACACTTGCTTAACAGAGGCCTACAGTTGGATTTCTCCTAGGCCAAGGGAAAGGAGGCATGAGAGAGTCTTGGCTGCCCTTAAGGGTGGAATGCAAAATTAATTCCTCGCCTCCCTGAGACTATCGAAATAAATTATACAGAAGACTTTTTTGGCATGCTACTTTTAATTTGCATAATTGAAAGAGGCTTCAAGGAGTCTAAATTAAACATAATTTAAACTGGCACCAGCTTTTGCGTCACCTCATCATAAACTTGTCCCCTTTTCAAGAAGCAGCCTTGGTGTCTAGACTCTGACCAGCTTCATTGCTATATAAGAAGTAACACTGGTTTTCCAATGCTTTGTTAATTGTGCTCCAAAGTATTTCAAAACCTTTATTAAATCCCCAGCGACCAGTGCTTGTAAGAAGTGACTTTATGGAACTATAATTCCCAGAATCCCCCAGCCATGTTAGGCGTTGTAGTTTGAAAAGTAAATTTTCTAAGCTTTAGTTCCCTTTAACACAACCAAAGGCGACTTTTTTCCTTGGGATCTATATACCAAAAATGGACTCTCTAACCGTGACTTATTTTACAGGTGGCCATTTGAATCCTGCAGTCACTTTTGCCATGTGCCTTATGGCCCGGGAACCTTGGATCAAGCTGCCAATTTATATCATTGCACAAACTCTTGGGTCATTTCTGGCAGCGGGCATCGTATACGGCTTATATTTTGGTAAGTGAATTAACCCCATGGCTTGACCATATCTTGCAAGGAGCCTCTCAGTTTATGTTAACCCCCCCCCCCCCCCCCGCAGTTACACATTCATAGATCTGGAATCGATCTCTGTTTCCAAACATATCCATGCATGCACACTATAACAAGAAAAGGTCTCAGCTCTTGGACTCCATGTGCACAAAATAGTGGAAAACTGTCTTGTAGGAACCATCATACACACCCATTTCATCAAAATTTGAAAGCTAAACAGGATTAGTACTGGGATGGGAGACCAAATCACCTTCCAAGAGATGCTAGGCTTTCTTTTGTAATGTTAGTAATGTTAGAAAATAATTCTGCCTTAAACTTTGGAGACTGGATATTGCTAGTCAGTGTTGAAAGACTGTTGATGGACCAGTGAGTCAATTGTAATTGATCAATTACAATGCAATGTAATTACAATGTAAATCACTATGTAAATGCAATGTAATGTATCAGTCCAATGAGTCAATTGTAATTGGGACTAACAATTGGATTTAGTGTCTCTGCAGAAATAATGCAGTTTGACACTGCTTTAACTGCCATGAATCAATGTTATGGAATTCAGAAATTTGTAGTTTTGTGAGCTATTTAGCCTTCTCTGTCAGTGAGCTCTTGGTACCACAACAAGCTCCAAATTCAAGTACAGTGGACCCTTGTTATACACTGGGGTTTGGTTCCAAGATCCCTCGTGGATAACAAAATCCATAGATGCTCAGGTCCCATTAAATATAATGACATAGCAAAATGGTGTCCCTTATAAAAAATGGAAAATCAAGGTTTGATATTTGAAATTTATACTTTTTTGGAACATTTTCAAACCGTGGATGTATGAATCTGTATATAAAAAATCCGTGTATAACAAGGACCGACTGTATTCCATAGCACTGACCCATGACAGTTAAATCAGGGTCAAACTGCATTATTTCTACAGTGCAGATGCAGCCTGAGTATATTCCAAATATTTACTTAGTGAGTTTGCACACTGGGTGGTACAAGTTCACAAGGGTTGTTAATAAACATGGGCGACAACTGATGAAGTTGTACCAGTGGCTATTAAAGCTATAGTTGATGGAACGTTTCAACATCTTGCAATATGCTTAAAGGCTCTTGGAAATTGCAATGTCTGGAGGTATTTTCTTTTTTGTTTGTGCTGACAACAGCATCAGGCAAGGGCGAAACATGACACACAATAAGCAGTTAGTAGTTGCACAATGTTTTATGACCTCCCCGTTATAACTTAATTGAGGCAGTTACCAAATCCAGCATGAAGGAGATGACAGGAATCATACAGGATGGTTGCACAATTCCTATGTTCGAGGAGAGTTTCTCACTCCAAGAAACATGGGGTTGTTGATTTAGAGTGACAAGCTACAGTATAGGACCAGTGTCCAGTTCCTATCACCAAAATGTGGCTCCAACCAGCCAGACTTTTGCCTCCAGGATAATGTCTCCTTCTCAAATCAACTTGATGCTGTGCCTTCCCAGAGAAATGGAGGAGCACCCCTCGCATCCTGCCTTGTCTCTGAATGTTTTATTTAAGAGTTGAAAATATCACAAGATATTGTTGCTGTTATTTGCCTTCAAGTCAACTCTGACTTATGACAACCTTATCAAAGGGCAAGATTTATTCAGAAGAGGTTTGCCATTGCCTTCCCTTGAGGCTAAAGCTGCATCTGCATCGCAGATATTATGCAATTTGACACTGCCTTAATTGCCATGGCTCAATGCTATGAAATGTTGGGGCTTGTAGTTTTGTGAGAGAGTTTGCCTTCTCTCTCAGAGAGCTCTGGTGCCACAACAAACCACAGATCCCAGGATTCCTCAGCATTGAGCCATGGCATTTAAAGCAGTGGTGCCCTGCATTATTTCTGCAGTGCAGATTAGATGGAAGATGCTGAACCTAATTCCTGAAAGAAATTCAGCACCTCTAAAACTGGGACTAAAACCCAGAGCAGATTTATTGTCTCACTGACATGGAAGCTATCAGCCACTATGGATGTTCAGAAAGATGCTCAGGCTGGTGGCAAATCTTCTCCTTCAGGGGTCTGGTTGGTGCTGTTTCTGGCTTACTTTCAGAGCCAGGTAAAAAGCCACATGGGTTTGTGAAGTTGAAGGCTTTCACAGCTGGCATCCACCGTTTTTGTGGGTTTTTCAGGCTATGAGGCCGTATTCTAAAAGAGTTTATTCTTGATGTTTCACCAGCAGCTGGTGGCACCAGAGAAGATGCCATCCACAGCTGCTGGTGAAACATCAGGAATAAACTCTTATAGAACATAGCCTCATAGTTACCCCCCACACACACACACAAACCCACACATGGGTTTATTAAAGCCTTTGAGGTCTAATTGTTTCATTTCAAAATGTGCATGCATATGGTTTTGAAAATATTATCACCATTTAGAACTGTTTTAACCTGTTGAATTCATTAACAGTCTGCATCTAGTCTCTTTAAAGTATTTTTATTGCTTTAAATTGCTTCAGACATCTTAATTAATTGATTTCGCTAATTGATCTCAATCTGCCCTGAGATCCCATGATACAAGGCTTGATATAAATATGTAAAGCAATGAATTAATCAGTTTCTTGCTTCTTTCCCTCCCCAGATGCCATATGGGCTTTTGCTGGGGGCCAGCTCTTGGTCACAGGTCCTAATGGCACTGCAGGCATCTTTACATCCTTCCCATCAGGACATTTGTTCTCTGTGAATGGATTCTTTGACCAGGTGAGAGCTGGAAGGCTGCTGGCCAGATGTTTGGACCTGACGATTCAGTTTAAGGGCCCACAGGGACAAGTCACAGGATATCTGTGGATGGGGGCCCTACAATGTTTTAATTTTGATTTTCAAGCTCCTGCACTCTTCCTCCCTAAATGGGATCAGGAAAGTAATCTTGGGGAGAAGGAATTATTTTTGCCATCATTTTGAAGATCGAAAGGGCTCCATCCAAGTCCCAAATAGGGAAAACATGGTTGCCAACACTGTGTTGATAATTTTGAAACTTAAAATGGCAAGATGCCAACAATTTATCATTCATCTTTCCCTCCTTCTTCTCCTTCTCCTTTTCTTTCTTTCTTTCTTTCTTTCTTTCTTTCTTTTTCTTTCTTTCTTTCCATCCTGTTTTCTACTAGCATGGAAACCAATTTGAAACATCCTGTGATTAATTGTTAGCCATGATAATTAAGTGGAATCTCCATGGATGAAGACATAATACTCCTGAAGAACAGGTGCTAGGGGCAAAACCCCCAGTAGTGGCCAATCAACTTCAGCCCAGGTTTCTTTCTTTCTTTCTTTCTTTCTTTCTTTCTTTCTTTAAATATTTGCATCACCTCCTTAGGGAAAAGATTTAGCCAGAGATTGGAGGAGTTCTGTTTTTGGACTATGGGTCCCAGAATAATATTAACTGGGGATTTTGGGTATTGCAATTCCCCCCAGAAACCAACTTTTCTAAAATGTGCTGGTAGACTAGATGGACCTTTATTTAATTGACCAAAGGCTTTCTTGATGTTCTTGAATTCTTTAAAAATTGTGGATACTTGGGGGGGGGGGGAACTGTTTTGTCCACCCAAAGCTTTGAATGTAACTGCTGTATAACATGAAGATAAAGTAAGGATTTGATGGGGTGGGAAATCAGGTTCTAATTCCTTTCTCCTTTTCTTCTCCTGTTCAGTTCATTGGCACCGCAGCCTTGCTGGTTTGTATCTTGGCCATTGTAGATCCCTACAACAACCCGGTCCCCAGAGGGTTGGAGGCCTTCACTATTGGCATTACCATCTTGGTGATTGGACTTTCCATGGGCTTCAACTGTGGATACCCCATCAACCCAGCCCGAGACTTTGGGCCTCGTCTCTTTACCTCCATTGCAGGCTGGGGCTCAGAGGTTTTCACGTAAGTGCATTCTAACATGACATGACATCCTTCCAATGGTAACTGGTGTCCTACATCAATGAAACACAACATACTCTCACGCTCACAGAGTTAGGTGGCAGCTGCAACCTGTTGCAGAATTGTGATGCTGCACAATTGCCAACTTGAAATTATTCCTCTTGATGTGTCAGGATAATCTTTCTCATCAAGGATGGAAAAATTCAGAGATATAGCCCTGCTGGTCTGGAATATCAGTGTGCAAAGCACCTTTCAGACTAACTATGGAAAAGAAGTTGTAGCATATGCTTTTGTAGAGTTGCTTAGACAGCATCATAGACAGATGCCATGTAAGTAAACCAAGTCTACGAAATCTTATGCACAGTTAATCTCAAAGATGTAACAAGATCTCTTAGCATACAGATGAGAAAATTTGTGAGTGTTCCTTACCTCCTCAACCATAGATATTTTACCAGCCTAATTTTCATCCAGAGTGTTGGGAAAACAACTATTTCAGATGAGAGTTCCCAGAATCCTTTGGGCAGCAAAACTGTTACTTAAAAAGCACAACAAATTTGTGCAAAAAGAGTGTATTTAGTCCAAAATACAATGTTGTTTTATGTATACCCCCCAAGGCTTGCTGTACAAATAATAATGGCTGGAAGACTTGTATTTTTGTAAATGGATTTACAGCTACAGGAATTAGAACTAGGCAGTTTCATAACTTCCATACTGCATAGGGGTGCCAGGAGAGCACATTGGCGCCAATGCACAACAAGGACCGATGTGCATTAAGACTAATGTGCATCAGGTTTGTTGTGCCTCGGTCCTTTTGGACATTGGGAAACTCACTAGGCAGTGCCAATATGCATCAGGATACTCCTGTGGGTGTCCCATTACGCATATTCACAATTCACTAACAGTTTCTTGGTGCCTCTGCTATGGAGCTAAGTTATTGTTGTGTGCTTCCAAGTCATTTTGGATTTATGGCAATCCTAAGGTGAACCTATCACAGGGTTTTCTTGACAAGATTTGTTCAGAGAGATTTTGCCTTTGGCTTCCTTTGAGGCTGAGAGAGCGTGACCTGCCCAAGGTCATCCATGGGCTGAGCTGGGTTCAAACCCCGATCCCCTGAGTCATAGTCCAGTGCTCAAACTACTGCACCATGATGGCTTTCATGTCATTTACACCATGATAGAAGATTCCAGACAACAACAATTTGTACAACAGACCTCAAGGATTTTATCATAGAAAACAGCATTTTATTTTGTGTATTTTGTGTAAAATACACTGTTTTCTGCGCAATTATGTTTTAAAATCACAGTCAATTTTTTTCAGGATTATAATTTTGCAAAAAAGTCTTAAAACTGCAAAACAAACAGAAATGTGCAAGGTTTCACATAATCATGCCCTGTGAGGGAAATTTTTTGACACCCCCCCCCCCCCCCAGTGTGACATGAAACATGCAGATTTTCATCCTATCTCTGGTCTTTGGTGTTTATCAGTTGGGATAGATTTGGACATGGTGTCAGGATTCATAGCTTAGCAGTGCTGGGACTGTATTGCTAATACTGAGATATATGTGTAGGAGTGCCCCAGTTTCATTAGTATTTTCACAGAGTTAAGTGTCCAGAGATGTTGCTTCAATAGTGTTAAGAAACCTGAGGTTGAAGCCACATCATGTGGTTCTCACTAGGACAGGCTGACTGCAACTGGAGATGTCTACCATTGTCTCCAGACCGAAGTAACGCACCAGAAATCCCAGATCACCATCTTCTTAAGTGTTGTAGAAATCCATCTCAAGCTATCCAGGGAAAGCAGAGTCAATGCCAGAGCCTCGAAGATTCATGTCAAGACATAGTCCTCCTTGTTTTGCCTAGATATGATCTCAGGACTAGGAATGGTAAACAAATCCTCACCTGAACTCACAAGAGATATTTAGGAGATCAGCGGGGAAATGCCTTGGTTTACCTTTGAAGAATGGGAGAACTAGGATCAGGGCTGGGGAGAAAGTGGAATATCAATCAATCAATCAATCAATCAATCATAATCTTCCTCCTCATCTCACTCCTCCTTTTCTTGGGCTTGTATCTTTCAGGACTGGCCGGCAGTGGTGGTGGATCCCAGTTGTTGCTCCTTTCTTTGGAGCCGTTGCTGGCGTCTTGCTCTACCAAATGTTGATCGGATGCCACGATGAGCCACCTCCTGAATCCAGTGATGAGGAAAACGTCAAGCTCTCCAACGTAAAGCAAAGAGAAGCTGTTTGATGCTGCTGGGGAAAGCCAGTGCCCCCCCCCTTGATGTGCCTATGGACATTAAAAAAAAAGTAAATAAAGGACTGCAGTAACCAAAGAAAAAAGAAAGCAAAACAAGACAGGCACACTGCAGGAGTTTCCTCACCTCCTTTTGAGTTAGTCTTCTCTATCCCCTTTTGGTTAGCCTTCTCCATCTACCTTTGGGCCTGGATCCAACAGAATGTCAGAAGAGTGAAAAACTGCAATGGTGCAGTAAGGTCAGATCACTGCTGTCTGTTGTTGAGTGTCCAGCAATCACTATAGTTTCACACAATGGGATCCCAGTTATGGTATAATTGCTTTCTGGAGTTGCCCATGCACTTGCCTGCCCCTGTATGGTAAATTATAGTCTCACGCTGTTTCTATTGGGGAACAGGAGATAAAACACAAGGCTGGGCAGCCTGAGACTGGGGTGCAATGTTGAGGAGATGAGTTATGTGGTGGTTGTACAGCACCACTTCATTAGTAAATTGCAAAGTTGTGCAATTGCGTGTACAGCCAAATGTGCCATGCACAATGTGCATCTGTTTGCAGCAAGTTTGCATGGATGTGCATCAGTGTGCAACATGTATGCACACCCTTGCTCAAAGGCACAGCATGTACAACTCCACTTCTGACACTTTGAACTCAATATGGCTGCTCCACATCAGACAAACATGTCCAACCACTTTTTAAAGAGTGAACAAGACACCAATAGGATTGCGGTCTGAGTTTCCAGTGCCTCCTTTTGCAAGTACTAATAGGGTCATTGCTCAGAATGTCTTGGCTGACTCCTCCATTGGATGCAAGTTCAAATGATGTTTTACCATTGTAAATTGTAAATAGTTTTAGGGCCAGCAGATGGGTTAGGGTGAGGAATCCTAGTGTGCACTTGCTGTGTGTTTTTATTTTGTGGGCAAAATTCCTTTGTAGAACAAAGTTCATTCCAGTCCCAATTTGAACAAAAGGCAAAGGATTATGATCCAGTAGCAATGACATCAGGATGAGAAAGGAGCATGAAAAATTATCACTGGAAACTGCTATTTAAAGAAAAGGTGGTGGAAAACACTGATTTGTAATGCAGGGTCACTTGCCAATAGGCTCAAGATTCATTACAGGCCTTTCCCCCAAGCTTTGCAAAGCTTCCTCATATCACAAATATGGCATTCGGCTTTTGACAAACCTGTGTGCATGTGTGTACATGTAGACCTGGGTCTTGCTTCAAGCTGCTTTTTTGTCTTTTTTAAAATGTGCATTTTCAAAGTTACCCCCAGGTGGTTTCTTTCAAGCCAGCCAGATTACAATTCTTCATAGAGTAAAGCAGTTTTGAAACAGATAGGCTTAAAAGCATCCCATACTGTGTTGGATTGTTTCCCAGGGCTTTTATTGCAACAGACACTAATTCTAGCCTACTATGTTCATTGTGCAATGCATCTGTTATCAGAAGGAAATGGTACACAACTAAACCTACCTATATATAATAAAGAGTCATCCCTGGAGGACTCAACATCCCAAGATGCAACAGTGCTGGGATGGGGACATTTTAATCCCCCCCCCCAAAAAAAACCCCTGCAAAGGGCCTTGAAAACCTCCCTTAGGCTTGGCTGGGGAGAACATATTTGGACTTTCATTCAATTGTGGCTGATGGTTTCTGTGTTAGTGGCATGGTGAATCCACATGAGGTTTTAAAGTCAAAGCTTAACGGAGCTTCCCAGGGTGCTGGACCCTGTCCTCAAAATAACTTCCACATCTTGTGAAGTTCCTTTAAAGTTCAGATTGAAATCCAGAGCAGATGCACCACCTCATTGCCATGACAGTCACTGGCCATCCCTGCTTTCACGATAGTGTGATTGCTCAGTAGCCAGGCTAACATTTGCCACACTGCAGAGATGGTAAAACCGCTTTGGATTGTGGTCTAAGATGTTGCATGGCATGCTTGGAGCAGAAGAGCAAGCCTCAGGGAGAATAAGGTTTTTGCTGGCATTTCAGAAAGATATGACTTGGTTCATGGTACTTTCAAAGTCCAGGCATGTAATAGTAATGCAGCATCTTATGAGAACTTGGAAAGGTTGCATTTTCTGAACTACAAGCTACAAAATTTCCACAGTCAGCTTTTCCAGTCCCTCTATCTTATGAATGTGGAAAGCTTCTATAATGAGTCACATACTGTTGGCCCATGTAGATTGGCATTGCCTGACATGACCTTTAATGGTTCTCCAAAGCCTCTGGCAGAGAAAAGTCTTCTCCAGTCTCTTATACTGGAGATCTTGGAGACAGATGCCCAAATGTGCCATCTTTTTAGGCCACCTGGTCTACTTGAAATGCCAACTTCTCCAGATGGCCTCAGTAATACCAAGTGGATATAGTGGGTTTGAACAGCACAAACTAGGTTGTGTTTTGTTTTGTTTTAGGAGGGATGACTAGTTCTACACATACACACACAGCACCCACTCAATCTTCCTCATTCATCACTAAAAAATGAAAAGGCAAAGCATTGCAAATCTGCTTGCATTTACATGAATCAAGAGCTGCTTTACTGGGAACCTTCGACTTGTAAGAAAGATCTTAGTATATGTGTTTTAAAAAAATGACAACACCTGATACCTTTTTTTATCATTTAACTTCTGCACAGTTTGTAAAGTCTATACCATTTGTAATGTATTTTCAATTTTTTAAGAAAATAAAATAAATACATATCTATGTTGTATAATGGCTATCTCTGGTGTTTATTTGAATATAGCAAAAAGTTTGACAGATATAAATGCCAGCTGTTGCATAGAATACAGGAGAATTTCAGTTAACAAATTCCCTACAAATGGAACTACTTTTTTTTTTTTGCAAAGTCTACAGTCTGTTCTTCCTTATCCTCTGTTTAGCTGGAAGTATTTTAGGTAACATTGGCACTGAGGGAATGGTGAAAGAGGGCTGCAGAAACACAGACTTCTAGTGTTGGGTTGAAGCAAAGGCGGGTTATAGACGGGCAAAAAGGGATGTACTCATGACGTCATGAAGGTAGAGCCTTCAGACGGGCTTTACCTGAATGCCGCCATGAACACGCCCCCCGCACGCCCCAAGCGGGAAGAAGCGGCATTAAAAAGGTGCTGCTTTTTTCCGCTTCTTTTTGATTTGCGGCGTACCTGCGCATCTCCGTCTGTAAGCCCCTGCACCGATACGTCAGAATTGCTACGCCGCAAATATAAGTGCCGTTTAAACGCTCCGTGTCAGCTGCATCGCATAATGGGTCGGGTTTCCCGGACATGCGTGGTTTTGCAGTCAAGCTTTAATTGCAACGTCGCTGCCATGCAGCTGTGGAAGCTGCGGCACAGCTGCGGCGCATTTTAAGCCTCGTAACCCTAACCCTAGAGCCACTTGTGCGCATGCGTTGCTAGAATCGCGGGAAGTTGTAAGTTTTGCCAGCGGATGTTTTGGTTGTAGAAAGTGAAAAGGGAAAGTTTGGGATTTAAAGTGACCCCCTACACACATTCCTGTGCCATTTTCACCTGGAAACGGGCACAGTTCGGCTGCTCCTGGCACAGCTGTGTGGCGGCTCCCCTTTGCCACCAGGCAGGATGGCTCAGCCATCCACCAGCACCCCGAAAAAAGGCAGGGGGACGTCTTGGTCTCATACTGAGACGGCTGACCTCATAGCTATATGGTCCCAGCCAAACATTTTGCAGAAACTGGAGCAGTCTTACCTGAATGCTGACACATATCGAGAAGTGGAAGAAGCCATGAGAGCTGCTGCACCGGTACACCAGAATTGCTACGCCGCTACTTTAAGTTGCCCATTTAAAAGCTCTGTCGCATAGTGAGTTGGGGTCTTGGAACATGCACAGTTTGCAGTCAGGCTTTAATTGCAACGTCCGCTGCCATGCAGCTGTGGAAGCTGCGGCACAGCTGCGGCGCATTTTAAGCCTCGTAATCCTAACCCTAACCCTAACCCTAGAGCAACATGTACGCATGCGCTGCTTGGAAAGTTTGGACTTTAAAGTGCACCTCTACACACATTCCTGTGCCATTTTCACCTAACAATAAAAAACGCTAAACCTGTAAATATTGACATATGTACAAAGGAGGTGAGGGGAGATGGCAGCGGAGACAGCTGTGGCTGCGCATTGCAGATTCAGCAGGAGCACGGGGACCAAAGGAGAGGAGGCATCTATGATGCTGCTGACACTGGCAAAGTGCAAGCGGACAAGGATGCCAACACCAGCTGATCACCAGCTGGCAGGAGACCACCATTGTTTTAGAGGGGCTTGGGCACTTTAAATGTGCCCATAGGCTTTCTGCCGCCGCTGCTTGCCAGCCGGCAAAGGAAAAAAAAAAAAGAGACCCTGGAGCTTGAATGTGCCCAAGACCTTTTGATGCCCTCTAAACTTGCCCCCAAAGGCAAAGGGCAACTAGAGGGGGCCTGGGATCAAGGGGCAGGGAGCACTGACAAGGCACTAGGTCCCATGATGTCCCATAAAGACATCATTTCGCCTCCCAGGGCATGTGTTCCCTCCCAGCCCTATCTACTCTATTCTACCCTTCCTGTTCTCTCCTCCCACCATGCCTGGCTCCACTGGTCCACAAGCAGCAATCTCCCAAACTCTGTCCTTCCAGGCGTTTGGACTTCATCTCCCAGAATCCCCAGCCACCTTGCCCTGTGGTCTGGGATTCTGGGACATGAAGTCCAAACGCCTGGGAGGACAGAGTTTGGACATTGCTACCTCACACCACTCTTGCCTAGCTTTAGAGTGCACAGGGAAAAAGTTTAAAGGGGCTTGGGTGCTTTAAATGCGCAGACAGGCTTTCTGCCGCCGCTGCTTAGCGCTGCAGCTGCGCAGCTGCACACCTCTCGTGCGGCAAAAGAAAAAAAGCCGCGGTTTGGGCCGCCTGTGAGGAAGCTGCCTCTCTTTTTGCAGCGTCCTCCGAGGTGGCGGTTTGGAAACTCCGGGTCCGAAACGGACCCAGGTGAGGCGTCTTCACTGCCCCCCGTGTGGAAGCCCCAACACCTGAAGCACGCCCCCGGGGCGGGCCGTCTGGAGGCTCCGCATTCAGCTAAATACACCTCCAAGACGTCCTCCCCTGCCCGTCTGTAACCCGCCAGAGTGTCTGCAGTAAATAATGCAATACACTTGAAACTGGGAAAGAATTGGATTGTCTTTTAACTGATCCTATTGCATCTGTGTGTGCTTACCTTTAAGAGGTAAGGTAAACAGCTACTTCCAGACTGCCTTACTGAGGAACATGGGAAAAGCAAAACAGAGAAAAAAGAGGAGAGCTGCTACGTTGGCCTCATCAGTTACCTCCAGCATTTAAATTGAAGTTTGACCACCGTATGAAAATCACATGAAAAGTTTGGAGCAGGTGAAAGAAAAAGGCATCTTGGGATGTATGTTGGAAGAAGCCTTCAACTGGTGGGTGTCACCTGCCTTGACAATGTTACATGCGAAAGGTATCTAGGAGTCATAGTAGACCAGAGGCTGAACATGAGTCAGCAGTGTGATGCGGCAGCTGAAAAAGCCGATATGATCCTAGGCTGCATTAAGAGGAAGATAGTGTCTAGAATTAGATCGAGGGAAGTAATAGTGCCATTCTATTCTGCTTTGGTGAGACCTGACATGGAATACTGTGTTCAGCTCTGGGCACCACAATTCAAGAAAGATGTGGACAAGCTGGAGCATGTCCAGGGGAGGACAAACAAAATGGTAAAAGGTCTGGGAAGACAAGGGAGTTTATCACATGGGGACAATTGGAAGTGTAAACAGGGTTTATCCTGTGAAAATCACACATTCATGATTATAATTTTCATATGACATCATGAATAAAGTACTATTATCCTGGGAATATCCCGTGAAAATTGTGCATTTGCAATTAAAATTTTCACATGATATTGTGATTAAACTACCATTATCCTGGGAATATTCCATGCAAAGTGCACAATTGTGATAAAGTTTTTCACATGACGTCACAGTCTAAAGCGATTAAAGCACCATTAACCCATTAACCCAGGAATAACCAGGCAATAAACAGCATCAAATCATTCATGGAAAAATCCTGTGAATTATTTGTTGCTATTTATTACCTGGTTATTCCCTGGTTATTCCTGGGATAATGCCTGCTGTGTGTGAAAATCTTAATTGCTATTTAATAGTAATTGCATGATTTTCACGGGATTAACCCTGTTTAAATTTCCAATTTTCATCTGTATGATAAACTCCAAGGTTAAGAGGCAACATGATAACCATGTTTAAATATTTGAAGGGATGTCATATTGAGGATGAAGCAAACTTGTTTTCTGCTGCACCAGAGACTAAGACACAAGATAATGGATTCAAACTACAGGTAAAGACCCACTTAGAATCATAAAATCGCAGAACTGGAAAAGACACCAAGGGCCCCATTCTGCCATGCAGGAATACATAATCAAAGCACCCTCGAGAGATGGCTATCCAGCCTCTGTTTCAAACCCTCCAAAGAAGGAAACTCCACTGCACTCCAAGGGAGTGTGTTCCACTGTTGAACAGCTCTTACCATTAGGAAGTCCTTCCTAATGTTTAGGTCAATAGTTCCCAAACATTGGTCCTCCAGATGTTTGGGATGTCAGTTCCCAGAATTCCTGACTGTTAGTCCAACTGGCTAGGGATTCTGGGAGTTGAAGTCCAAACCATCTGGAAGGCCAAAACTTGGGAACTACTGGTTTAGGTGGAATCTCTTCTGCAAATGTGTTCTGGATACCGCTTTCCCACAAGAATGGAAAGCCCTAAATCCTGTTGGTAACCCTAGCTGGAGTTGAACCATTGATTCAGTTGCTGAATGGTGATTCAGCACACAAGTAGACGAACAGAATAGTAGAGATGGAAGATACCCCAAGGGCCATCCAGTCTAACCCCTTGCAATATGGCAACTCAAAAGCAAAGCACACGCGACAGATGACCATCAAGCCTCTGTTTAAAGACCCCCAAAGAAGGAGACTCCACCGTGCTCCGAGGGAGTGTTTTCACTGAGCCTATAGCCAATGCAGAGTGAATCCAGTTGATTCAATGGGTCTATTCTAGTTGGGACAAGTGATGGAATTACACCAGAACAGGAATTAGGTACACAACAGGATTCTGGTGCTACAGATATCCATTTGGCATAAGCAAGGACAGGTTTGCAGCAGTTTCTTATCTTCCAACGTGGAATTTCCACTGCAGCAGCAGCAGCAACAGGAGCAGAAGGCTTTAGGCTTTATGTTTATTCTTAACACACCCTGATGGGGCTGGGAATGGAGGCGGCGGCAAACAGAGTTGGGATCTTGCTCTGGGCATGGGAGCCACAAATAATGGCAACTGAGCAACTTCCCTTATCTTGAAACAACTTGTTTAGTGATGTTGTTTTTCAGCTTTCACCTAACTCTCAGTGGAAGCCTTAATCTTTTTTCTTTTCGTGTTTTATCTGGGCAAGCCCAGCCCTTCTAGTGCTGAGAAAATATTCACCTTTATTCCTAGATGTGTGGGAGGGCAGGGCAGTATTAGTAGCTGTCAAGGAAGCAGTATTTTCCCAATGAGTAAGGCATTTTAAAGAGCCAGTGTGGTGTAGTGGCTTGCGTTTGGGATTAGAGGTAGAAATAATGCACTTTAACACCACTTTGAATACTGTCGCGCCATCCTATGGAAACCTGGCATTGGTAGTTTTACAAGGTCACTACTGTAATTTTCTCTGCCAAAGAAAGCTGGTGCTGCACAAAACTACAAATCCCAGGATTTTGTAGGATGGAGGCAAGGCAGTTAAAGTGGCATCAAACTGCATTATTTCTATAGTGTAGAGGCACCTCAAGACAGAAGGAGTTTCACATATCTAGAAAGGGCATTCTCCATATATAGTTCATATACAGGAATCCTGGGATTTGTGATTTTCTGAGGCACCAGTACTCTTCAACAGAGAAGGCTAAAGACCTTGTAAAACTACAAATCCCAGGATTCTATAGGATGGAGCAACGGCACTTCAACTGATATGAAACTGCATGATTTCTACAATGTAGGTGCGCTCTAGGACTCCAGGAGATTCCCTGCTCAGCCATGAAAAACTTATGGGGAACCATGCTCTCTCAACCTTAGATGAAAGCAACCGCAAAGCTCCTTGGAATAAACCTTGCAAAGAAAACTCTAGGAAAGTTTATGTCAACTTGAAGGCAGAGAACAAAATGTTCTGATGCCTCTGTAGGATTCTGATTTTCTGTTAGGCTCTTGGCAAGACAGGAATTGCTCTCATTCATTCTTGCCATCCAAGTCTGCATGGAAAAGTTATGGGCTGCATTTAATATTTGTCCTGTCACAGCAGTTGTAAAAAGATACCTGTCGAAACTGGGGAAGTTTGAGATGAACAGGTCCTTCATGTTGCAGGTTTCAGTGTAATGATGCTGCACACCTGAAAATTCAGGTGCGGCTATAACCCCTGCCTCCCCAAAGGCAGTTTGCAATGTACATCTTAGGGATTTTTCATCTCTTTGCAGGGTGTGAACTGCCAGTAGGGATGAAAAAGTGGGCTGTTGGCTTCAGCAGTTCAGATGAAAATTGCTATTTTGCATCTCCTGGGACTCATCATAAGACAAAAATGAATCTTATCATAAAGAAATGGAAAGCTGCAGGACTTATAGAGTATTATTATTATTATGAATGCACAAAAAGTGCATATTTTAAAATGCAACCTTAAAAATATGCAAGAAGTAAAAATACTCACAAACATGTTTTAGTCAATACAGTGGTGCCTCGGGTTACGAAATTAATTCGTTCCGTGGCACCGTTCGTAACCCGAAAAGCCTTCGTAAGCCGAATTGCCATAGGCGCTAATGGGGAAAAGCCGCGATTCCGTGCGAAAAAGCCGAAAAAAGCACCAAAAGTTTTTTCGTAACCCGAAAAAAAATTCGTAACCCGAAACAATGTTTTCCTATGGGATTTTTTCGTATCCCGAAAATTTCGTAACCTGGGTATTTCGTATCCCGAGGTACCACTGTATGGAAAAGTGCACATATTTGATAAATTGCATGACAACAGAAATCCAAAATGGAGCGGGAGAGCAGCAGCTTTCTCTGTGTTTCTCTCTTTGACAAAAGGCATGCTTTTGCAACTGTCTCCCTTGGGAGGGAGAAAGGAAATGCGACAACATCATGCAGAGAGGCACAGAAAAAGCTTATTCTTCTGCTCTATTTTAGATTTCTTTCCTCATGCGATAAGGCTCCTAGGACAGAGCTCATCACCTCTCTAAGTAGTTGGTTCCATTGTCCAACTGCTCTCACTGTCCCTTCTAACTAACATTCAGTTGAAACCTACCCTCCTGTAACTTCAAATCTTAGACCTGGTCCTACCCTCTGGGGCAAAGAGAACAGGCCTGGCCTCTCCTCTCTGTGGTAGCCCTCAAGGTATTTAAAGAATGTGATCATGCCACCCTCTCAGTCTTCCTTTCACCAAGCTAAACATGCCCAGCTCCTTTAACCTTTCCTCACAGGTTTTGTTCTTCATAAATCTTATCATCCTGGTTGCCCTTCTCTGAACCTGCTCCAACTTGTCTACATCTTTCTCAAAATAAAGAAGCCCTGGATTGAACTCCTGAAGAGGCCTGACTAGTGTAGAATATAGTGGGACCATTGCTTTCCTCAACCTGGACAGTTAATAACAGTTTTATTAATGCAGGCTAAAATATTATTTGCCTTCTTTGCTGCAGCACCACACTGCTGGCTCATGCTCAACTATGATCAGCAATAATCCCCAGGTTCTTTTTGCACAAACTGCTGCTAAGCCATGTATCCCCCACCCTCGACCTGTGCATTTGGTTTTTGTGCCCTAAATGTAGAATTTTGTATTTGTTTATATTGAATTTCATTCCATTACTTTCAGTTCAGTTATCTAGCTTATCAATATCCTTTTGAATTCTGTCCCTATCTTCCAGTGTGTTAGCTGTCCCTCCCAGTTTTGTATTATTTGCAAATCTGATAATGATTCGCTCCATCACATCATCTGAATCACTGATAAAAATATTGAAGACTGTCAGCCCCAGGATAGAACTCTGCAGCCCTCCACCTGAGACTTCTCTTCCATTTGAAAAGCAGCCATTGAGGATGACTCTTTGAACACTGTTTTCCAACCAATTATGAATCCATCTGACAGTGTTCTCATCTATTCCATATTTATTCGATTTGCTAATCAAAATATCATAGGGCACTTTATTAAATGCTTTGCTGAAAGTGAAATAAATGACATCTACAGAATTCTCACCACCTACTACTAGTTTGTGGATGTGTGTGTGTGTGTAATTTCAAGCCACCTGTTGATTTATGGCAGCTTGTGTGTACGTGTGTGTGCGTGTGCGTGTGTGTTCAAGTTACCTGTTGGCTTATGGTGACCCCCTTGAATTTCCTAAGTGTTCATAGGCAAGGAATCCATAGAGGTGGGTTGCCAGTTACTTCCTTTAAAATATTGCCTATAACATTCGAGATTCGTCAGCGGTCTCCCATACAAATACTAACCAGGGCTGACCTTTCTTACTTTCTAAGATCAGACAGGATCTAGTGCCTTTAGGTTATTTAGGTACTCAATCAAAAAAAGATATGATTAGTTTGGCAGAATTTGTTCTTGACAAGCCCTTTCTGGCTTCTACCAATCACTGCATTGTCACCAAGGTATTTGGACGCATTCTCCTGTATAATCTGTTCTAATATTTTAGGTGTTAGGTCAGGTTGACTGGCTTAGAAAGTCAGGCCTCTGTATCCATCCATGGCTTGAAAATGTTTATATATATATATATATATATGGCCTTGATTTTACCATTTTTACATAAGGGACACCATTTTATTAGGCCACTGTATTTAATGGGACTTGAGCCGCCACGGATTTTGGCATTCACAGAAGGTCCTGGAGCCAAACCCCAGCAGATACCAAGGGTCCACTGTAGTTTCCTCAATCTTCTTTTTGAAGAGAAGGACAATGTTTGCCCTTCTCCAGTCCTCTGGTACCTTACCTGTTCTCCAAGATTTCTCAGAAAGGAGTTCAGAGAATACATCAGTAAGTTCTTTCAGTACACTGGGATGCACTTCATCTGGCTCTGCTGTTATGAGAAATGGCAGAAATGAACTCATGTAGGTTATCTAGGTGGTTCCTGGTTGTCTCCTTGTCAGATTTGAGGTGCAATCCAGATCCCTTATCAAGGAGTCTGTTGAGACATGGAAGCACACATTCTCTTTCTGGGAAAAACTGATGCAAAGGCTGCAAATACAAACTTGTGTATAATCTTCACTATCATCTGTATGAAGCCTGATTACAAGGCTTGAGAATCAACAGAGAAGTTCTTCAGGCCCACAGTTTTAAATCAGACCATTCCTCCCTTGAGCTCACTACATCATCTGGCAGCAGTTTGCTCCCATGTCAGTAGGATTCCAGCCTGAATGTGGAAGGAGAGATCCAAGATGCTAAACTGTATGCCCAAACAGGTGCCACAATTTGAATAATCTATAGTCAGCATTGATTTCTACTGGGAAGCCCAGCCATTACTGGTGGCGCAGTGGTTAAATGCCTGTACTGCAGCCATTCACTCAAAACCACAAGGTTGCGAGTTCAAGACCAGCAAAAGGGCCCAAGCTCAATTCAGGCTTGCATCCTTCCGAGGTTGCTAAAATGAGTACCCAGATTGTTGGGGGCAAATTAGCTTACTTGCTAATTAGCTTACTTGCTGTTCACCGCTATGATCTTTGGAATAGCGGTATATAAAGAAAACAAATTATTATTATTATTATTATTATTATTATTATTATTATTATTATTATTATTATTACAATGGCTGGAAGATGTTCTTCAGAGTTACAAAGTTCTTCTAATTCAGTGTCTGGATTAGAAGCAACCATGGTGAAGAGAGTACATTTCACCAACAGGTAAACCAAAGATTAGATTTGGAGAAAGAAGGAACATCAACAATTTAAGATATGCAGGTGACACAATACTACTAGGAGAAAATAGCCACGACTTGGGACAATTACTGAAGAAAGTCAAGGAAGAAAGTGCTTCTAATCCAGACACTGAATTAGAAGAACTTTGTCTGTAACTCTGAAGAACATCTTCCAGCCATTGAACATTAAGAAAACAAAACAAAACAAAACAAAAATGGCCATTGATCATTTATATAACTTTAAGGCAGATGATGAAGAGATTGAAATAGTTAGTTTTCCCATTCCTTCGCTCACTCATTGATCAGAATGGGGATTGCAGAATCAGAGGAGCACTAGTGGGAAGGGCAGCCATGAAAGAACCTGAAGAGCAAAGATACATTACTGGATAGTAAATTCAGGATTGTCCATACCATTGTATTTTCAGTTTCTATGGGCCCCATTCCCACTTACAGATAAACTGGTGTGCGATCTGAACCAATCAATTGATTCGACAGTGGAGTTTGGTTCCTACTACCTTTGCCCTGATCGCATTTTTCCCTCCAAAATAATCCACTTGAGGTTCCCATTCACAAATGAATCGATTCAAAATGATTCGGTTCCAGCCATCCAAAGGGGAAATTTGAATCAATTCCAGTCCACATGTGGTTCACACTTGTGCAGAATCAATTTATCGAAAAAGAAACGGAAAAAATCAGCAATTCGGATTAAGTGGGAACCAGGGTTGTTTGAACCAGTTCAAACCAATTCACAATCTGATTTAAAAGGTAGTGGGAATGTATCCTATATATGGTTGTGAAAACTGGACAGTGAAGTAAGCAGACAGGAAGAGAATAAACTCATTTGAACTGTAATGCAGGAGAAGAGCTCTACAGAAACTGTGGACTGCTAAAAAAACAAACAAACAAACAAAAAAGACTTCTAGAACAAATCAAGCCTGAACCCTCGCTAAAAGCCAAAATAATTAAACTGAGATTGTTGTACTTGACAATATCTTAAGGCATGACTCACTAGAAAAGACAATAATGCTTAGTAAGGTAGAAGCCAGCAGGAAAGAGAAGGACTGCATTCCAGATGGATAGACGATCAAGGAAGCCATGGCCCTGCGTCTGCAAGACCTGCACAGGGCTGTTGAGGACAGTGTCCTAGAGATGTCTCATGCATAGGGTCATCATAAGTCAAAGTTGACTTCAGGGCAGTTAACTCCCACTCACTCAAAGATTAAAGAACATCACAACTACTTTTTTCCTGACCCAAAGCCCCATTTTTGCAAGGGTGTTTTCCGAAGGAGAAGAATACATTGAGATAATGTGATGGACAATGGCATGTCTGCACGTTCCCGAACTTGAAGTTCCTGATTAAGAAAAGAAGGAGTCATTGGTCCACTCCTTATTGCTGAATACCAGGTTTCCCATTGTGTGATATGTCTGCATGTGGAAGAGCACATCCACACTAGGGTTGTGTGATGCATCATCTGTCATGAAATATTTGGACACTTGTTTAGGTAATGTTCTGCTCTGGATATTCCCTGTATGGAGCAAGCTGATATGTCAGGGGAAGGAAGAGAGCTATATCTGGAATTCTTCCTCCTGATCAGCTAGTTTTCTGTATGGAAAAAAGTGCTGGAGAAGTATGGATTGAGTACAGGATGCCAAGATCAGTATGGGATGCCTCTGGACTGGGCATGGAGGTGTGTGATAACACCCGTTTTTAAAAGGTTTTTAAAAGTTTCAGCCTATACCAAAGCTGGGAGGAAAGGCAGTGTGATAATCTCCTCTGAATCATAGAATTTTAGAGTTTGAAAGGGTCACAAGGGCCATCTAGTGCAACCCTTGCCATGCAGGAATACACAAGTAAATCTCTGCTGAGAGATGCCCATTCAACCTCTGTTTAAAGATCTCCAAAGGAGGAGATTACACTACCCTCCGAGGCAGTCAATTCTACCATCAAACAGCTTTTACCATGAAGACATTCTTCCCAATATTTAGATGGAATATCTTTTTGTGTAATTTCTCATTCTAGTCTTTGGAGCAGCAGAAAACATGCTCACTCAATCTTCCAGATTACATCTCTTCAGAAATTTAAAGATGGCAAGGATATCACCTCGCAGTCTTCTGTTCTCCAGGCTAAATATACTCAGCTCCCTAAGCATTCCTCATAATTCTTGGATTTCAGATCTTTGATCATCTTGGTTGCCCTTCTCTGGACACAAGTTGAGTTTTATAATGCTAAGAGCCAGAAAAGGCTGTGTGGAGACTGTGCTGAGGGACTGTACCCCTTTAAAGAGCCAAGAAGACCATTGACCAGATGGCATTGTGAGATGGCATGTAAAGAATGGAAGACAACAGAGAAACAACATTTGTTAATCCCAGCTAGAGTAGACCTCCTGCTCCCTTCTTTATCCTCACAACAATTCTATGAGGTAGATTGGTCTGAGAAACGCTGGCCCAACTTTTCACCAATAGGCTGTATCTTGCTTTTCCTCCAAAAAGATCAAGGTGGCATATATAGTTCTCTGCACTGTTTCATCCTCACACCTAACTCTCTGTGACTCCTAACTCCAGTTCAAAGTGGTCCAGACACAATGAGAAACTGCTTTGCATCTGCATGTTGTCTTCCTCTTGTCCTATCTTGCCACTTGATGGCTAAATGCTACTGTGGGACCCAATAAAATGATAATTATAGATGCGGCTATGGGTCAAGGTTACAGGGAACAGCCCCTTTGGAGAAGCTTGTTAAAGCTACAAGAAATGATAAAAGATGAAAGCAGAGTTGGCCAAAGATGGCCCCAGGAGAAAGGAAAGAGGAAGAGAGTAGAACACCACATAGTCCATAAAAACCTTCTTCCATAACTAAATCCAGAGCCACGAGACTATTGTTTTTTTGCTGCATCAGAAAAACGAGTTTACCCTTTCAAAGAAGATGTAAGCCAAGATCCTATACTATGCTTGTGTAACATAAATCTACCCTCACGTAACATAAACATATACTAAATCATTATTTTGGTATTCCAGTGAATCAAGTGATACGCTGAAGGCATGGATGAATAGCTACACACCATCCAAGTACATGCAGCAACTTCATGTACAATCGTTACATGTGTGGAACTCCATTTACACGCCCATGAATTGAATACAGATACTGGGCCCTGGCCCAAAAAGTACAAAGACATGCAGAAGGGAATTTAATGTGTGAGAGAAATATCAGGAATCCAGATGTATATCTGCTATACAAATGCAGGGGTAGCAAATACATCCATTACCATGGAACTCCTGTGAAGGAGGAGACATTTTAATGATCTTGCACTTTATGGGTAGGGAGAACAGGTATTAAATTTCCCACTTTTTTAAAGAGAGGAGAAGTATTATGAGAGTAATAGGATGGAGGGGAAGAGGGATAGATGAGACTAAGATCAGCCTCTTGTGGGTGGTGGGCTTCGGTTCAACCTGAAGCAGTTGAGAGAGGGCACAGTAGATTCATCCACCACGTTCCCGCATTATAAAGGACCAAATGTATTTGGATGTTGTCTATGGAACAAACCTGGGATTTTTGATTAAAATCTGAGCTGAGCTGCTGGGAAATGAAATGTGAAAGATGAAACATCAGAATACTAAATATCTTTATATTTGAATCTTTAAAATACTAAAGCTTGGGCTTTCTCTGTATATAGAGCATTTCACTTTCTATAAACGTCCTAGTTTTCTGGGGTTTGTCTTGTTGTTTGTTGTTGTATGCCTTCAAATAATTTTCAATTTATGGCAGCCCTAAGGCAAACCTTAATGGGGTTTTCTTGGAAAGACTTGTTCAGAGGAAGTTTGCCATCACCTTCCTCTGAGGCTGAGAGCATGTGACTTGTCCAAGGTCACTCAGTGGGTTTCATGGCCGATCTGGGAATTGAACCCTGGCCTCCAGAGTTGTAGTCCAGTACTGAACCCACTACGTCACACTGGCTGCCCTGGCCTTTCTACTTTTATTTAAAAAGATCTATTGTAGTGATAAATTGTAGTCTTTGCCACTCTTGAACATTGTAGGCTTTATCATTCTTGAAAATCATCTGTTTTTCTGATGATTTCTGCACCTGCAGCAGTTTCTATAAATGTACAATTAACTTGTGAAAAAATGATTCATGTGAATTTGACTTTTCATAATTAAGAGGTCTGGAACTGACAGAACAATGCAGCTGATTATGAATCCAATGGATGTGAAGAGATGTTCTGACCCATCCCAAGACATGTGGCTGCTTGAGTGTATGTGTATGTGTTGTCATTTGATGTGACAGGATGATGTGGTGGTACTTGAATTATGAACTCCTATGAACTACTTTCCTGGAAGGGACCCTTAATTTTTTTTTAAAAAAAGCAAGAAACTAAGGGTTCAAACAGACAAGTCAAAATAAAGCTGCTTCAGGTCAGTTTGGAGCTATGCTGCTTAAATGCTGTGTGCATCCTAAGAGGCCAGAAGCCTCACCAAAGCCACGCTCCAGTCCTAAGGACTGGAACGTGGCTTTGGCACAGCTTCTGGCCTCTTAAGATGCATGTGTCATTTAAACAGCATACTTCCAAAGTGACCCGAAGCAGCTGTATTTTGGCCTGTCTGTTCCGGCCCTAAATTATATTCCTTCTACAACCTGAGGTCTGTGCTAAATCAAATTATCCCTACAGCTTTCTAAAAATGGTTGAGCAAGTTTCAGGAGACAAGCATTATGCTTCTACCCAGCCCAAGACATGTGGCTGCTTGAGATGAAAGGCCAGACCCTCCCTCCCATCCTGTGTTCTGAAGCAGACCAGTTTAGGAACCAAAACCTGCTTCTATAATCTTGCAGTTTTCAGCCATCCTGTACTGCAGGTGGGACTGAAAGGAGGCAGAACATAGAGAATGAAACCTTTTCACCAGCTTTCAAATCAGCTTTGATTATGGTGACGCTATGAATGAGAGACCTCTAAGTCATCCTGCTATCAACAAGCCCCTGCTCAGGTCTTGCAAACTCAGGACTGTCACTTCCTTGATTGAGCCTATACATCTGCAATGCAGTCTTCCTCTATTCCTACTGCTTTCTACTTTATGGAGCATTATTGTCTTTTTGAATGAGTCATGGCATCCCATGATATGTCCAAAGTACAACAGCCTCAGTTTGGTCACTATCAGGATGCCGCCCAATCAATGCATAACCCCACATGCTGTCCTACTTGGAGGCCAGCCAGGGACAAAGTACCAAGCAAAGTCAGTCAGAGACAAGACAGAAACAGCCCCCGTCTTGTACAGGAGCTACCAGCCAGTTACAATTCTCAGGGTCCAGGCAGTTCAGGCTAGTAGAGTACAGCAATAAATCCAGGGCATCAGTCTGCAAGAGTATCGGATAGCATGGTCAGCACATGATGAAGGGTCCAAACTTCTCCTAGAGGGGTGCTCTCAATGGGTGAAAATGAGCAATGGTATCACTAGGGGTGTATGAGGGGTGCATGCTGCACCAGGTGACACCCAAAGGGAGGTTGACACCACTACTTCCCAACCATCTACCTTTGGCAGAAATGGGCAGTGATGTTCACCTGTGTGCCTTTAAAATGCTGAAGATATGGTGTGAGTGGGGTGAGGCTCAGTGGGAAGAGAAAGGAGAGTTTTCTAAAAATAAAAATAAAAATGTTGATTTTTATTTTTATTTTAAAAACTAAACTTTTTATAAAATGTAATTTCAAAATTGTTTTAAAATTTTCCTTAGAAACATCAAATCTTAGCAAATTTAACCACATCACACCATATATAGAGAGATCTTGTAGCACCTTTGAGACTAATTAAAGAAAGAAGTTGGCAGCATGAGCTTTCATAGACTTATGTCTACTTCCTCTGAACCTAATGCATCAAGATCTCTCTATATACTGATTCTACAGACTAATATGGCTATACTGTACCTTTGAATTCTACCACATGAAACAATGTATATATAAATACATTTAGATTGTGCGTATGTTGTTGTCAACTTAAAGGCATAATTTTAGTTTTGCTGGTTGTTTATGTCACAGCTCTTGCCATTGCATTTAGTGATATACGGGAATTATGATTTATGAGTAACTATAGTACAAACAACTTACTAAGGATTCTTTATGGTGTAGTACGGGAGGAGGTCAATGGGGGGGGGGGGGGGGGAGGGTGTGATACCATAAGTTACCACACCAGCTGATGCCAACCCTAATAACTCCACTCCCCATCCACATCCACATCCCAGGAGATCCATGGGTTGACACTATGGAGATTACCGCACTGCGTTCTGAGAACATTCCGTATCATAACGTGATGAGAACCTTCCTGGAACGGATATTACTGCATTAGCAAACTAGAACATGATCAGAACGTGATCAGAACGGCATTTTACTGCACAGCGATTCCTTTTTCTTGAAACTGTTCCGAGAACATATTCCACCAAGGCCGAGAGAAATCCATTCTCTCATTCCTCCGTCTCCTGATTGGCTGAAAGAATGGCAGGCAGGGAGGCAGGGAGGCGAGCGACTGCAGTGAGGGAAGGTGTGTGTGTGAGAGAGAGAGAGAGGGGGG
>NC_056523.1:329677961-329696738 GCF_019175285.1 Sceloporus undulatus | reverse complement strand
TGTTTCAATGATGCATGCATCCTAAGAGTCCAGAAGCCACACCAAAGCCATGCTCCAGTCCTTAGGGCTGGAGCGTGGCTTTGTTGTGACCTCTGGACTCTTAGGACGCATGCATCATTGAAACACCGTAGCTCCACTGTGACTCGAAGCAGCTTTATTTTGGCTGTCTGTAACAGGCCTATATCTCCTTGTTCAAGCCCATTAGTTTTAAGATCATCTGGAGAGGTCTTTCTCTCTGTCCCACCACCTTCTCAGGCTCATTTAGTGGGAACAAGGGAGAGGGGCTTCTTGGTGGCTGCTCCCAGACTTTGGAACTCCTTCCCTAGAGAGGCCAGGTTAGCCCTCTCCCTGCTCTCCTTCCAGTGGCTGGTTAAAACATTTTTGTGCCACCAGGCCTTTACAAATGGTTGAGGTTGGGCTTTTAATGCTGTATGGTGCTGGTTTTGAAGCTTTTTAAGGGTCTGTATATAGTTTCAGAGAACCAACATGGTGTAGTGGTTTGAACATTGGACTACAACTGTGGAGATCATGGTTCGATTCCCTGCTTGAGCATAAAAACCCGCTGGGTGATCTTGGGCAAGTTACACTCTGTCAGTCTCAGAGGATGGCAATGGCAATCCCCCTGAAGAAATTTGCCAAGAAAATCCTATGATAGGGTCACTATAAGTTCAAAAGGACTTGGAGGCACACAACAACAATAATATAGTTTTTTATGGTTTTAATGCATTTTAATATTTTAATTGTTTTAATATATGATTGTTTTATTGTACATTTTGTACATTTATTTAAATTTTGTAGTGTTTTTAATGTGTATTGTTTGAAAATGTTGTTAGATGCCTTGAGTCCCATTAAATACTTGAAAGGATGTCATATTGAGGATGGAGCAAGCTTGTTTTCTGCTGCTCCAAAGGACAGGACCTGGAGCAATGGATGCAAGCTGCAGGAAAAGAGATTCCACCTCAACATTAGGAAGAACTTCCTGACAGTAAGGGCTGTTTGACAGTGGAACACACTCCTTCCTCGGAGATTGTTGTGGAATCTCCTTCCTTGGAGATTTTTAAAAAGAGGCTGGATGGGCATCTGTCGGGGATGCTTTGATTGAGAGTTCCTGCATGGCAGAATGGGGTTGGACTAGATGGCCCTTGAGGTCTCGTCCAACTCTATGATTCTATTATTCTAATGGGAGAAAGGTGGGGTATAAATGAATAACAACAACAACAACAACAACAACAACAAGATCTGCCGCCTTGAGTCCCTATATTGGGAGAAAGGTGGAATATAATAAAATAAAATAATAATAATAAAATAATAATAATAAGATCAACAAGAACAACAACAATATATCCACAAACTCCAATCCATGTTGAACAGAGACAATAGCTTCCTGGCACACTACACACATTATGACACTGGTTAACACCCCAGCCCCATGAGGGCTCTCTTGGCCAGTTGATCGCATCTACTTTCTGGTTCCCCTCCTGCACACACCACCTTCCAAAACTCCCTCCACCATTCATATGGTCAACCAAACACTCTGGCCTTAGGCAATATCTTTCCTCCTGCTTTTGGTCCTCAAAAACCATAGTTAAAACTGAGCTTGTCATATCATCATTATACCCACAAGTTTTGCATTTCTATGGTCTTCATACAGTCTGATTAGAAAAGTTCTTCCTGGACAACACTTCACTCTGTGTATCTGAGGAAGTAGTCCATGTATTTCAAAGCTTATCTACAATATCGTTTTGCTCAGTTAGCCTCAAAGGGGCTACAAGATTCTATACTGATAAGCCAGATGATATTTCCATTCCACCAAATGCATTGGAAGAAGTAGGCTGAAGTCTATGAAAGCTCATGCTACCAACTTCTTTCTCTGAGTTAGTCTCAAAGGTGCTACGAGACCTCTTTCTATGCCAGATGACAAGAGCTGTGTCTCTGAATTCTAAATCCTAGATAAGCACAGGAACGCTGAAATGTTTCACTGCTCGGAAGTGGGGTAAGTATGCAGAACTGATGATACAAGGCATATATTTTTCTTCAATTCCTTACTCTATAGGTAAGCCCATACTGATGCAATTTTAGCCTTCCTGTCATCAATCTACTCCACATCATATCCTTTCCAAGTAGGTCTCCAAATCCTGTTCACATTCCTGTAACCCTTGATAACCTTGTGTCCTGTATTTCTCACATTCTTGCCACATGTATTCCCCCCCCCCCAATATTCTGAGAAAATCCATATGACTCATAGAACATCGCTTCAGAGAACCAGGAATCAGATCCGTCTTGTTCCTGGGTTGTTCATCGCTTGACTCTTGCATGAAATGGGATTTAAGATAATAAGTGACTGTGATGATCTATTTCTTTTGTTTGAGTCTAAAGCTTAGCCAGAGGTGAGCCACAGGTCAAGCCTGACAACAAGCAGCGCTTTTCAGGTCCTGGTGTCTTTTTGGTGGACAGGCAATGTATAAAGGCAATGTATCAGGATAAGATGTGCACCATGACTACAGTCACGCCTTCTTATCCACAGATTTTTTTATCCATGGATTCAAGCATCCACAGATTGAAAATATTAAAAAAATTATAGATTCCAAATAGCAAATCCTGAGTTTCCATTTTATATAAGGGACACAATTTTGCTATGCCATTATATTTAATGGGACTTGCACCTCCTCGGATTTTGTTATCCACGGTGGGGTTGTGGTGGCGTCCTGGAGCTAAACTCCAGCAGATAACAAGAACCCACTGTGTTTTTATAATAGATTATAATGAAAAAGAAATCTGAGACAGTTGTTGGATTGGGGTGTGGTAGGCAAACCCTTTTTGAAACATGCTCTTGCAAGCTTGAAAATACAGTTCAAGTTCCACAAAATTCAGTTTATATTTTATTTATTTGATGTATATTCCACTTTTCTCCCAAATGGGACTCAAAGCAGCATACTGTAGTAGTATAAGTTAAAACAGAACAGCTAAAACTACACGGAGAACAAAAGTAACAATCAACCCAATGAAAACATTATTTCTAAAAAATTTTTTTGGAAAAACAATTTAAACACATGAAACGCATATTACAGCGGACCCTCCACATTCGCTGGGGTTAGGAGCACAGGACCTATGAAAGTGGAAAAACTACAAATAAAAAGGTACTGTTTGTTTTTGTTTTTACAAAACAAAAGAACAATTCTAAGAATTTGAAGGTCTTCCACAGCAAGATCTGCCAGAATTGACCATGAAATTGCACTGGAGGACCTACAAATGCATAGAGAAATGTTCTATCTAGGAATCTCTAGGTCCTCCAATGTGACTTTTGGCAAAAGGTGACAACAGAATCACATTGGAGGACCTAGAGATTCACATATTAATCAAATCTGTGAATAATAAAATCTGCAAAAGTCAAAGCCACAAATGAGGGGGACCAACTGTACTTATTAAATACAGCACACCTAACTGCTGACCTTAATTGATCTTTTTAGAGGGACATGCAAGGAGAGGTACACAAATGTAAGTTTCCTTATGCATGCGATTGTACTTTTTTTTTTGCTATGGCATAATGTCTAGATTCATTTCACAGTTGCCTAAGTGGAGCTCCCTTAGTTTAACTATTGAACATGCAGTTGTACATTTTTGGATGGTGTGTACTTCCCCATCAGTGCCTGCAATTGAGCACTGGATGCACTGGGATTGTGGAAACATCATGCACGTTTGCAGAAACATGACTGGCTGCACAATGTTGGTATTCAGCAAACAAGGGCTTTGGGGCAACTACCACTGAACTATGTACATGAATGTGAAATAAAATAACTTTCAAAATCCCCAAAACAACCAAACTGCACCAGATACATGATGGAAGCTTTTGAAATTTCACTGGCTTCTTTATGAGGCAAAGGTGCTAAAAATCATATGGGAAGGGGAAATAAATGAAACAGCTATAAAGTGCAATTCATAGACCTTTCTCATGCCATCTCCAGAGCTTGGGAATGTTACTTATTTGGACTTCCACAATCCTTCCAGCTGGCCAGTCAACATGGCCACAGTCCAAACTTCCCCAGGCTCTCAAAGATTTTGAAACATGTTGCTATCTACTGTCCATCTAATTTTATAAGATTCAATTATATGAAACTACAAATCATCCTTTTCCGGTTTTGAGAAATGCTGTTGTTAATTGCTGCCAAGTCTACTACAAGTTATGGCAACCCTATGAATGAGCATCCAAGACACTTGGTCATCAACAGTTCTGCTCAGGTCTTGCAAAGTTCCCTAACTGAAGGGAAGCCATTGAAATCCACAAACACATGGACAATTTCAACAGGAAAGAGGAAACCCTTAAAGTAAACAAGGTTTGGCTACCAATCCTGAAAAATAGCAAGAAGAAGACTCAACTAATGCAAATGAGAAATCTCCCAAGGTCAGGGGCTTCCCAGCAGACAATGAGCACTGATCAAGCAGACACTCATCCTCTTGTGCAGACCCTCACAACCTGAGGCCTGCCATTAGCAACAGAACAACCCACATGCAATTCACTCCTGCCTTCCCAGGTCACACAATATATATACCCAAGTCCTTTCCAGGCAAGCATTCTCTGAAGATGCCAATCACAGATGCTGGTGAAACGTCAGGAAGAAACTCTGCTAGAACATGGTCATGTAGCCCGAAAAGCCCACAAAAAAACTATTCCCTAACTGAGTCGATCTAGCTGTAAAGTGGTCTTCCTCTTTTCCTACTGCCTTCTACCTTGCCAAGCATCATTGGGGTTTTTTCTAGTGAGTCATGTCTTCTCATGACATCTCCAAAATAGGACAGCCTCAGTTTAGTCTTCTTGGCTTCTAGGGAGAGTTCAGCCTTGATTTGCTCCAAGACCCATTTATTGGCCTTTTTAGCAATCCACAGAACTCTTCTCCAGCACCACATCTCAAATGAGTTAATTCTCAGCTTTCTTTACTATCCAACTTTCAGAGCTACACGTGGAAATCAGAAATACAATGGTATAGACAATCCTAACGTTAGTATTCAGTGATATGTCTTTACATTTGAGGGTCATTTTTAGTTCCTCAATCGCTGTCCTTCTAATTCTCACCTGCACTGCAGAATGAATGTAGTTAGATACTGTACTGCTATAACTGTCATGGCTTCAATTTATGGAATCCTGGGATTTGTAGCTTTGTGAGCTATTGAGCCTTCTGTGTCAAAGAGCTCTGGTGTCACAACAAACTACAAATCCCAAGATTCCATAGACTGAACCATGGCAGTTAAAGTAGTGTCAAATTGCATTCATTCTGCAGTGCAGATGAACCCTTAGTCTTCTTCTGTCTTGACTGCATTTATGAGTAAGCCATAGTATGAAAAATCTTTTGACTATTTCAATGGCAGCATCTGCACTGCTGAAATAATCCGGTTTGACACCACTTTAACTGCCAGGGCTCAATGATATGGAATTCTGGGAAGTGTAGTTTGTTATGGCACCAGATCTCTATACTTCCCAGCATTTCTTGGTATAGAGTTGTGGAAGTTAAAGTGGTGTCAAACTGGATTATTTCTGCAGTGTGGATGCAGCCAAGGTCTATTTTAAAGTTATTTAAATAGTCTGTGGTTTTTGTTTTCTTAAGGTTCAGCTGTAAGCCTATCTTTGCATTTTTTCCCCTGGACATTCTTCAATAGTTGTTCCAAGTGCTTTTTCTGTTTTCTGCCAGTAGTATGGGGTCATCTGTTTTCATATCTTTCTCTTCTCCATTTTCCCTACTTCATGACTGTTCAAAAGCTATCACAACCTTGGGATCTCAGAGTAGGGGTGTTAGCCAACACTCATTGTGTTGACCAATTCTTCACACCACAATTGTTGTGACACTCTTATTTCCGGGAACCTCTGAAAAAGTTCAAAGGGTTGGCCTGGGAAAATCCCGTGAGACCAGTTCATATCTTGGAGCTAGGATGGACAAAATGACACATGGCAATACAGTCATCATTCAGTGATGACCTGATGTGCTTTTGGTCACTCAAGTTAATTCCTCAGTTATTTCTTCTGATCAGGATAATCAAATGTGGAGGCTGAGAGGCTACTGATGATTCTATACAAGGCTGGAACCAACCAACCAAACTTCCAAGGATATCCCACTATCTTCTGATAGCAGGGTTTGGGTGCTTCTTGATACCAGAATTACTGGGTGCTTCCAGATCCAACCCCCACAATTCCAAAGACATGATGCAGCTATCCTCTCTTTTCCACGTTAACAAATTTCATGTGTGTGTACAGAGAAATAAAACAGTACACAGACTGTGGAATTCCCTGCCACTATCTTCAACAATGGCTGCCAACTTGTGTGGCTTTAAAAGTGGATTAGGTACACTCATGGAGAATGGGGCTGGAAATACATACTAGTCAGGTTGGCTATATTTATGATATTTGTATTCTTTCATGGAGGAAGGGTGCTCAAGATGGCATAGGCAGTTGCCCTTCACATTTTAAACTTCACAATAATGGTAGATTAGACAAAGATATAATGGCTGGAATCGTGTTGGTGTCTCACACATAGGTACATTCCCCAAGAATAAATAAGTGAAGACAAATACCTGGATTCAATTCTAGGTTGTAGAAGTGGAATTGTACATGCAGTGCCATTTTACCCACAGATACACACACTGCAGATACACAGATAGGATATGCATTCAGTAGCATATTCAATTGGGCATTTAGTTGCATATTTTTTGCCAACCAGGATAAAGGTTGCATAACTCAGTAGCTGAGACCCTATACTATTTCTGTGTTGCCTAAATATTGCCTAGAAGAATTACGTTATGCAACCCCTGTAGAGAATACCAACATTCATGGATGACTGTACATGGCTGACAACTTATTTTGCAACTGGAATGCGCAGTGCATGAGTATTGGACTTTGGCCAATAAACCCAGTGGGTAAACATTGGCAAGTCACATGCTTTCAGCCCAAGAGGAAGGCAGTGGCAAACCTCCTCTGAACAAATCATGCAAAGAAAACCCCATGAAACCCTTAGGATCTCCATAAGTTAAAAATGATTTGAAGGCACACAACAACAACAACAACAACTGCATAGAGGCAGTATGTATTCACACACTACTCTGTGTACTTTAATGCACTACTGCACACACAACAATCCCACATGCACAACTTTGCTTATGTCACGGTCAACTGGATACAACCATTAGATATCACTGCCCAAATAGGATTCTATATGTCTGCTACAACTTATGCCTGCATATGTCATTAATAGGATACTACCCAATCAATGCATAACCCCATATGTGAAAATGTGTACGATGCAACTCCAATATAGGAAAATTGGCAACAATGGGCCCAAAGTTACGCAGTGAGCAGGTCTACCCATGATTCCCCAACACTTTCACCAAGATGTCACAGTGTCTTCCTACATTCAAGGCATCTGAATATTGGTGAAGAATGGTAGCTAGTAAAACATCACTTCTTGGATTTCAACCATTTTTTGTTAATTGCCATCAATTCAAGTTCAACTTACACCACCAAATAAACTGGACTAAATCAGAGATGATGTTGTTTAATTATAGTAGAGGAGAGGAAAGAGAGTTTATGGGTAGTAAAAAGATTAGTAATAAGGTAAGAGATTCAAATACTTGGCAATTATTATAAGTAAAAATTCGAAAAAATTAGAGGATAAGAAATATACTAAAATGAAAGAAGAAGTTAAGAAGAAATTAAAGGAATGCAGAAAAATCAAACTGTCATGGTTTGTTAGAATAGCATTTGTCAAAATGAAAATATGAGCTACTATTTCCCCTTTAATCCCAATGGTGATGATGGAGAAATTCCTGGCGAATTTAAAGACAGAAGTAGAGAAGGCATTAAGGGAACAGAAAATAATTAAAATACAAGATTGGATAAAAAAGATGGGTAAGGGGGAAGAAATAAAAGAGAGACTATAAGGCATAAAGATATCTTGGCTGAATAGTATACAATGAGCAATACAATGGAGAAGGCAAAATAATGAATACAGGGAACATACAAGGCTTGACAAGATGATTATACAAAGGGAAAATAAAAAACATTACCAAATTTTAAAAGGTATCACAGATGAAATTTATAAAATAATATTGGAAACTGAAGAACAAAAAGACTACTTTAAAGAAATATGGGGTTATGATTTGGTGCAACCAATAAGTGAACAGAGTTTGGGAAAAATATGGGATCTGCATATATTGAAAAATATGTCCGTAAGAATAAAAGAGAATTATTATAAATTGGAGATGGTACCTGACTCCAGTATGATTAAGTCAAATAGATACAAAATATTCAGTGTTATGTTGGAGGGTTTGCCAGGAAACTAACACTTCTATTCACTTGTGATGTTGTTGGAAATATATACAGAAATTCTGGCAAATGGTGTTAGAAGAGACAAGAGAGATAAAGGGACAAAATCTTGAAATAACCCCAGGTATTGCTTTATTATCAGTTTTTGATAAGGTTAAATGTACTCAAGCTATTAAAGATTTGGTTAAAAATTTATTGATAGCATCTCGATTAATAATGCCAAGAAAATGAAAAATTCAAGGTAGTTACCAAACAGAGGAATGGCATAAAACAAGTTTGGGATATTGCTATTAATGATAAATTAACAGGTAGACTTAAAATTAGAAAAGGATTATGGAAGAGAAATCATTTTGAAGAAGTATGGAATAAGTTTATGGAGTATGTTTTTATAAGAAAAAAGGGGTGTATGCCTCCAGGAGAATCATAGTAATTTTGGGAAACTGATTCATTCAATGATATTTATGCTCCTGGGGGTGGGGTGCACTTTGTAGTAATGTTGACAAGATGTATGTATGTTGTTTGATTTTTAAGTCTGATTATGTGTTTTTTCATTACAATAAAAACAATTTTAAAAAGTAACGTAGCCTTGCCTGCATTGGGAGTGGTGTGTGTGCGGTGAAACCAGTTTAAACTCCCTTTCTCCTTTCCAAGATGAAACGATTGCCACCTCAGCTGTCAGAAGTCTTGCTTTAATTGGGAATGGTGGGTGGAGGTGCAGTGAAACCTGTTTTAATCCCCTTCTTTCTGAATTACTCCGAATGACCTATGGCACATACTTCAATAAGGGGTTAACTGCTCCATTGACATTCAGGGGTAGCTGTGTTGGCCATTTAAGAAATACAGCCAAAAATTCATCAGATACCTTTTTTAGCCAACCGAAATGCACTATATACCTGCTGCAACTTTCAAAGCTCCATGGGCTTCTTCTTTAGCCAAGATGGTACAAACCAAACAGGAGAAGGGAAAAAAATGGAGATGTTAGTCAGATGCCTGCATATAGTTTCAGTCCTTAGTAAAGATGTTAAAGAAGGAGGAGGACCCTGCCTGCAAAAGATATCCTCCCCTTCATGACATCTTTACTAAGGACTGAAACAACATGCAGGCATCTGACTAACATCTCCAATTGTTTCTCCCTCCTCCTGTTTGGTTTGTAACATCTTGCCTGAAGAAGAAGCCCATGGCACTTTGAAAGCTTGCAACAAGTATATTGTGTATTTCGGTTGGCCCATAAAGGTATAACTGATGGATTTTTGTTTGTATTTTGCACCATTTCCCAATTCATTTAAAGCAGTGGCAGAAGTACAGATTGACTACAGGATACCTACTACTTAGCCACACGGTCGTGCGATAAAACCCAGAGAGTACAGTTACAATCCCATTTCTATCCCGTTATTTAAGAACAGTGCGATAATCTCCAGAGTTGGCCAGATGTTGGGTGGTGGAGCTACATGCAGATGTAGGAGCACAGCCTGTATGTCTTTGCAGCTCCTTGAAATTCACTAGAACAACGTGATGAATGACACAGTCCAATGTGCCTGCATTTGCCAACTTTCAGGACAGGGCCTGATGTGTAACCCTGAAGGTAGATTTTTCTTGTTAAAATCTGTCCAGAGACAATTGCTTCATTGCATTCAAGTTATAAGGAGCACTGACGGGGGGGGCATAAGAAAGGGGGGGGGGGGGGGGGGGGGGGAGACCCATCCTCTTCTGCATCAGAGTGCGTTTCAATATATCTCTAGCAGGCTGAAGCAACCGTTCCCTCTAGGCAGGATGTATGATTGTGAGACAGAGGGAGGATCAAAACTCCCACCCAAAATGAAAGGAGAGCAAGCTTGTAAGACAGAGGAAGAGAAGGGGAGTGAAAGGAGACAGAAAGCAAGAGCACTGGTTTCATCCAGTTACATACATGAAGAAACTCATAAATAACTCACCAAGGCATGATTCATCCTGACTGTTGGCCAGAGGGCCTAGGCCAGTTCGATCCTGCACAGGAGCCAAGACAAAACTGAGCAGGAAGGAAATGGATACCCTCCAAGATTTCACACAAGAAAACTGGGACACATCTAGCAGTGAGCCTGTGGGGAATTCGTAGTAGTAACCAATATAGACAAGCCCTTGGAATCATAGCACCATAGAATTATAGTGTTGGAAGAGACCACAGGGAGCATCCAGTCCAACTCCCTTCTACCTTTACGTACAGAGATCTTGCAGCACCTTTGGGACTCACTGAAAGAAAGAAATTGGCAGCATGAGCTTTCATAGACATCAGTCTACTTCCTCAAATGCATCTGAGGAAGTAGACGGAAAGCTCATGCTGCCAATTTCTTTCAGTGAGTCCCAAAGGTGCTGCAAGCTCTCTCTATGTACTGATTCTACAGACTAACACAGCTATATCTCTGAATTCCCTTCTTCCATATACCAGTAAAGCACTCCCAACCGGTGGCCAATACAGCCTCTGCATAAAAATCTCCAAAGAAGGAGACTCCACCACTCTTTGAGGTGAATTATTCCACTGTCAAACAGCTCTTTCTGTCAGGAAGTTCTTCCTAATATTCAGGTGGAGTCTCTTCTCCTGTAGCTTGAATCCATTGCTCAGGGTGCTAATCTCTGGAGCAGCAGAAGACAAGTTTGCTCTATCCTCACTGTGACATACCTTCAAATGTTTACACAAGGCTATCATATCATGCCTTAAGACCTTCTCTTCTCCAGGCCAAACATGGGCGGGTTATAGACCGCCGCTTTGAGGCGGTCTGCCGCCGCCGCCGCTTGCTCCGTGCGGGAGCCGTAGCAGCCACACCGCGCGGAGCAAAAAAGGAACTCCACGTCATAGGCGCCGCGACACGTTCGGACGCTATGCGTCCGATACGTAAAGATGGCGCTGGCCGTGTGGAATGGCCGGCGCCATATTGTACGGACAGAGTCTGTATTAGACCCAGGGGCGTCTAGAAGAGACGCCCCTTTTTTAAAATGGGACGTCCTGCGGACGTCCCAAGTGCCGGTGTGTAACCAGCCATACTCTCTCAGCCACTCCTCATAGGGTTTTATAATTTCCAGATCCTTCACCATTTTGGTTGCCCTTCTCTGGGCACTCATAAACCTGTCAATATACTTCTTGACTTGTGGTGCCCAGAACTGGACACAGTATTCCAGACCAAAGCAGAATAGAATTGACTTATTTCTCCCCTCAATCTAGACACTATATTTCTATTGATGCAGTCTAGAATCACATTGGCTTTTTAGCTGCCACATCACATTGTTGACTCATGTTCATTGTGGTCTACTAGGACTCCTAGATCCCTTTCACATGAACTTTTACCAAGCCAGGTGTCTCCCATCCTATATCTATGCATTTCATTTTTTCTGCTACAGTTTAGTACCTTACATTTCTCCCTATTGAAATTCATTGTGTTAATTTTGGCCCTGCTTTCTAATTTATTAATGTCATTTTGAATTTTGATCCTGTCCTCTGGGATATTAGCTACCCCTCCTGATTTGGTCTCATCTGCAAATTTGATAATCATGCCCTCTATTCCATGCTTTAATCTCCCTATGGAAGTGATTGGACACTTTTGCACAGTGCAGATTGTTTGTAATCAATTCAAGGCTGTGAAAACAGAGGTTTGTGTGTGGTGCACATTGAGCATGCAGATAGATGTACAGTGCACAAGTCCATGCACATTTGATTTTGCATTTGCCTGAGATTTGGATGTGCCTCCCATGGTTGCATTTGACAGCAAGTTTAGGAGGAGAATTTGATGTGTTACTCATCTTGTTCCTTGTTGTGTCTTTATTACTTTGCTCTACCATTTTTACTTGCTGCTCGGGATAGAAATAAAATTTGTCATTATTTGTTTTTTGGTTGAAAAATGGGTTTCCAAACATTTCCTGCTTTATACAAACAATAATCTTACAAACACACCCAAACAATCCTTTTTGACAGGTGGGCATGACTCCATTTCCCCCCCTGTAAAATAATCATGCACAATCTCTGTACATGTGAGGGTGTTTTGTGTGTGTGTGGTGCAAGCCTTTTAAAAAACAAACAAACCTGAAACCCTAACAAGCTTGCACAAAAATTAATCATTTTCTTTGACAAGTTTGCAATTTTTGTAAACAGATTTACCCCTCCCCCCCCAAAAAATCTTGAACAAAGAATATGCGTAGCTGCCTGGAAACTGGAAAGAGCCATCATTCTCAGGCAAACAAACAAACAAACAAACAAATCATGTGTATTTCTGTACAGAATTATTTCCCCAAACATTTCAGGATGTGTGAATACTGAGTTAGAATATTCATTTCCCCCAAAGCAGAACACATGGAAACAACCTGTCCTTATTTGTGAGACAAAATAGTACAATATTTACCTCCCTGCTTGTTTCATTGTTAGAGGGAGAAAAGATAATAAAATAACACTCAGACACAGGAGCCAAGCTGCCCTCTTCCATGTGGCATGGATGGGACTGAGATAATCATGCGTCTGTCCAAGGCTTTGAGAGAACTTTCAGCCTTTGATTCAACTTTTTTTTTTGCAATTTTATAATTTTATACTGTGTTTACATGATTTTCCCTTCCGGGAGAAAGGTGACATACAAATGAAATGAAATAAATAAATGATTTTAAAAACCTTTTTCCAGTTTGGATTTACAATAGGCCCTTGTTATTCCCTGGATCAGAACAGATGGCTTGCAGAGGGCCGTTTAAGGCTCTAGGATGCCCAGACCTGTGCTGAGAGCTGTAAGAGTAGCTCTCTTTTGAAATGAACCGAGATGCAACCCAGTGAGTTGTTTGGGAGCATCAGACCAACCAAGTTCAAACCAGGCAGCAGGAACTTGGCCAATCAGTCAAATTGCCTTGGCTGTTCTACTCTCCTCCAGAGAACTTCTTGCATCACATTCCAGAAGCCTGGTGGCTCAACCTATTCCTGGAAAACTATGTGCTGAGATGAGCCATTTCCTTTGGGGACTGGTTTCTCCAGCTCTAGGTTTGCACAATGCTCTGTTCCTGATCCCATGGAATGGAGAATTCTCCAACAGACTTTGAAAGATTGCTCTTTTTACTGCCAGCAAAAAATAAGCAGACACCAATATTTCTTGACCATAAGTATATCACATGCATACCACTCACTGACCTCTGCCCAGTTGATGACTGGTGGTTTCCATGTGAAACTCCTCTGGGATTTAGGCTGCAGCCACACTGCAGAATTAATACAGTTTGACACTGCTTTAACTGTCATGGCTCCATCATATGGAATCCTTGGTTTAGTAGTTTGTTGTGGCACCAGAACTCTCTGACAGAGAAGGCTAAGCATCTTGCAAAACTGCAAACCCCAGAATTCTGTAGCATTGAGCCATGTTAAAGCATGGAGTTAGAGCAGTGTCAAACTGCACTAATTCTGCAGTGTAGATAGTAGCCTTATTCTGAACTTTAAAGGATTCATCCACAAGTTGAACCTATCTTGAAGACAGGGTTGAACACTTTGGAAAGTTATTTGAAAACATTGGACTAACACTCAGAGAGGGTTCTTAGCCTTTTAAAATCTAATAATTCCCATGACACTCATTCATTAATCCTGCTGGTGATGTCCCATGCTTCGTGTTGTCTTTCCTGGCCTGCTGTGTACATTCCTGTTCTGTTGTTACGTCCCTTAAAGTTGATTCCAATTTATGGTGACTCTATCCCAGTGTCTTCTTGGCAAGAAGCATTGAGCCCTGCTGGCACAGTGGTTAAATGCCCGTACTGCAGCCACAACATTGTGAGTTCGAACCCACAGGGCTCCGGATTGACTCAGCCTTCCATCCTTTCGTAGGTTGGTAAAATGAGTACCCAGCTTGTTGGGGTCAATTGGCTAACACACTGTAAACAGATTAGGGAGTGCTTAATTCACTATGAAGCGGTATAGAAATGTAAAGTGGTATTTGCCATTGCCTTCCTCTAAGATGAAAAGTTTGTGACATGCCCAGGGTTATCTGGCTAAGCAGGGGTTTGAACCCTGGTCAAACAGAATCCCAGTCCAATGCTCTAACCACTACACCATGCTGTTTGTAGAGATTCTATTATTGTGGTTTTGGATAGTGCACAAGCATTCTGGAGTGATTTGCTTTTCCCTTTCACCTTCCTTTTAAAGCAGCCACCTTTTTTTAAATGTCTTACTTTATTAAACATAAAATTAAACATAAACACTTTTTAAACATACAACAGACAGGCCTTTGATGTCTATTGGGAGTTGGTTCCAAGACTGCTCCCTCCAGTCGATACCAAAATCTATGGATGCTCAAGTCCCATTATATACAATGTCATAGTAAAATGGCATCCCTTATATAAAATGGCAAAATCAAGGTTTGCTTTTTGGAATTTTTTTGGAGGGGAATATTTTCAAGCAGTGGATGGTTAAAGAAGTGGATGCAGAATCCATGGGTATGGAAGGCAGACTTTATATCTAAAAAGCACCAACAGAACAACAAACCCAACCAAACAACAAAACAAAACAAACAATACTAACACTGCTGACTTTGCAACACCAAGCTGATGGTTATATTCCACTATTGCTACACTTCCTTTATATGATATTATATTTATGCTTCTATTGCATATAAACTCTGTTTAATTTATGAAGCCTAAAACAGATGTATATCCCCATCTGCACAATTTTGGGATTGCAAAAAGATAGTAAACAATTCCCATTCTTTCATAAAGTTGTTCAAGGATCTCTTCTTAATCCACACTGCCAATTTGTCCATTTCTGCAAATTCAGTTATGTACTGATTATGAACATTTGATTGCTAAAATGTATAAACTAGCAACCTTTTGTTTTAGAAGTTTCCTCTTTCGCAGTCACCATTGACTAAGCTGGACCTCTTTGGAAATTTTCTCAATTACATGTAAATTGCCTTTGATGACAGTGGTCTGCATAGTATGCCTTGCACCCACAAAATATTACAGTACAACCTATTCTTCTGATAAACATTAGTAGAAGCAGTTCATTGAAGTGAGAGGGAATGATTACCAGGAGTTTGAAAGTTATCTTTCTTTTTCTCAAGCAAGCGAGTGGATAAAAGTGGTTGCAAGAGGTTCCCAAATCATCGTGGCCCTCGTTGGCTAACCAATTTAGGACTCTATGGTCAATCCAACAAGAATCAGAGGCCAAAATCCTACATCTCTTCAGTGTAGCATAAATATCCACCAGAAGTGCAAACCCTATGAAATTCATCAAGTCTCCAAAAGTTAACACACAACTCAAAGGACATATACACAGTTATGGTATGCTGTCCCTATACTAAGCAATACATGTGGATCAATGGTAAATGTTTTTGGCCCTTTGCAATGTTCAATAAAAAAAAAAAGCAAAAACAAAAAAACACAATGCATAGAGGCAATGTGCATTCAGTTCTGACTCTGTGTTCTTTAGTGTACTACTATAAGTGTAATGGTCCCATGTGCACAAAGTTCAAAAAGCTAACCTTGATTTTGCCATTTTATATAACAGACATAATCTTACTACACCACTGTATTTAATGGGATGTGAGCATCCACAGATTTTGGTATCCAGAGGAGATCCTGGAACCAAACTCCAGTGGATGCAGGGCGACCAGATGTCCGAACCAAGTAGGAGGACAAGGTGCCACAACATGTAGGGCATTCAAGTAAAATGGAGAACATTACCAAATGAAAGCTAAAAACACTAATATAAATTCATGCTCAAATGGAGGACATTTTGGAATATGTCCTGGACAGAAGGTTGAAATGTAGGACATGTCCTGGAAAAGGAGGGTGTCTGGTCACCCTGGCTCTTTATATCCAAACTATACAGCTCTTTAATAGTGATGGCTCCATCCAGTGAAGAAGTTCTTCTTAATGGTTAGGTGGAATCTCTTTTCTTGTAATCTTAATCCAGTGGAATATGTGGAGAAGGTTAGAATTCTCTTAGTGAGGATCAGGTGAATAGACTAGAACTCTCTATCAAACAAGCTTAAGTTCCTCTCCAAATGTCAAATCCTATGATTCTGTAGGATGGAACCATAACAGTTAAAGTGGCATCAAAGTGAGGAGTGTAGATACACCCTAACACACCCTAACCAGTTTTCTAACTGGTTCCATCAACAGCTCAGAGATTGTTTCCATGGCTGATGAATGGCCATAGAAATTCAACTGGAGATCCTGGCAATAAACCCAACATTTCACCAGTTGTTAAAAGATAATCAAAATTTTCCTTTCAGGAAAGAGAGGTAAACACCTTCAGAAGTTCATCATATGCACCAGAAGCACAAAATATGGGGGTGGAACCAGCTGCAGTTAATTGAGCAAGCTTGTAAAAGCTCTGCAGAAAGAACCAGCTTTCTTCAGAGATAATTATGGGTTTTATATTGTACTGCCAGCTAAGAGGGCAAGATTCCAAGCTGACAAAGGAATAAAGGTGTAAATACGCAAATAATCGATTCAGTTTCACAAATCAATTCAGTTTCATTGTGAACGAGCGGTGGATCGGAATCAATTTACTATGACATGATAAGGGATCATCGGGTGGGGAAGCGGAAATTAACAACCTGCGTTTGCCCACCAACTCTCATATGGAAGTACGTAAATGCAATTGCAGTGATCGACAGAGAAAAAAAAATCCCAATAAAAACACTTCAAACTGAACTGATTCATTTGCCAATCTGGGTTATTTTGAGAGACTCCTGCAGGAAACAGTTTAAATTGAATCGATTCATTCATCAATGTGAACCACAAGTGGGTTATTTCATTTTATTTTACAGCAAGAAAATATGATCAGGGCAAATGTAATGTGAACCATTCCCCGCTGCCGAACCAATCCATCGATTCGGATCACAAAGCAATTTATTTATAAGTGGGAATGAGGCCCAAAATTGTCCTTGCCTTTGCCTTCAAGGTGCCAGTGGAGTCTTTATTACTTTTAAAGACATGTTTAAAAAAATTTTTTCCTTCCCATTTCTAAGTAACTATGGGGCTAAATAGACCACCCTTTGGAGCTGCCTGCTGCTGCCCCTTTCCTTGCCGGATTGGGGCTGCAGCAACTACACACTGAGGCCCCAGTCTGGCATTTTTCCCATTCTAAAAAGAACAGCAAAATGCCACTCCTTTTGGAGCTGGAAAGAGGGCGCCTTTGCTGCGGTGGAGGCACTTTCTGGTGCTCCTTTTGGTGTGCGTCATTTGGATGCTGGGCCAAAGGAGTACCTTGATGCCGCCCACCATGTGGTCGTGAGCACGGTGTAATACCGGCGTCAGGGCAGCATTGGGGCATGCGTCATGCAAACTCCATGCCCCCATTCTGCCCTGAGGCCAGCATAAAATGCTGGTCTATTCAGCCCCTAAGTCACTTTAATTTTTTTTAATGGATTCTACAAACCTACATTACAAAACACATTATTCTTCAATCACCTTTTAATTCTCTTGCTGCCCATGAGGCAGCCATATGAGGGGACACCATGACACAGCACTTCAACCATGTGATCTTCCTTCTCTGTTTAGTAAGCCCACAGCCTTATAACCACCGAAATAATAAGTTACAGTTACAACATAAAAGAGCTCAAGTTATTCCTCTTTAAATTACAGTCATATAGTTTTATCATTGCTCTTGCGTGCTTTCAAGTCATTTCTGACTTATGGTGACTGTAATTCCCTATCATGGAATTTTCTTGACAAGATTTGTTCAGAGGTCTGCCATCATTGCCTTCTTCTGAAGCCAAGAAAACGTGACTTGCTCAAGGTTTCCTTGGTTGGGTGGGAATTTGAATCAGGAACTAGGTCTCACAGACTTTTAGTCCAACACTCAAACCACTAAACCACACTGGCTCTCTGTAAGGATGTATCCAAACTTCAGAGTTAAAGCGGTTTGATGCCACCATCCCATGACTCTGTCCTATAGAATCCTGGGATTTGTAGTTTGGTGGGGCACCAAAGCTATCTGACAGATCAGGCTGAATACCTTACCAAATTACAAATCCCAGAATTCTTGGAGGAGATTCCCTTTTCCACCTGGCCGGCAAAGCCACCAGACCAAAACTGTGGCAACTCTTCACACCAGTGCACCAATTTCATATGATTTTGACCCATAGACAAGTATAACAAACAAATCTGTATAATGGTTAAAACTGTACCTATTTTAATGCTATTTTTAAAATAACTTTTAATTAATGTTTTTATATTATGGCTGAACAATATTTTATATTATGTGTGAATTGTGGCATGTTAGTGGTTTGTGATATTAGTAAAGGGAGACACAATAACAACAACAACAACAACAAAAGCCAAAGGGTAGACTACCCCGTGTCCTGTCCTCAGTGACCTATTTTTAAGTACATCTCATGGGAGCAAACAGTTTTCCCAAGGCTTCGACCACCATGGTTAGTATTCAGTCAAGATTAAATGCTTCTAAACCTCACAGGGTTTAATAAAAGATTTAGAAGCTTATCGCATCGCGTTCCGAGAACGTTATTGGAACCCGATTGGAACAG